>NC_045426.1:463072817-463175317 GCF_902635505.1 Sarcophilus harrisii
TAAGTATAGTGACAAAACGTTATTTTGCTGTACAAAAGAATCAGACTCTGAAATATTGTATAATTAGCTTGTGAAGGAAATCAAAAATGCAGGTGGGCATAAATATAGGGATTGGGAATTCAATGTAATGGTTTTAGTCATCTCCCAGAGTTCTTTTCTGGGCATAGCTGTTCAGTTCATTACTACTCCATTGAAATGATTTGGTTGATCTCGTTGCTGAGGATGGCCTGGTCCATCAGAACTGGTCATCATATAGTATTGTTGTTGAAGTATATAATGATCTCCTGGTCCTGCTCATTTCATTCAGCATCAGTTCTTGTAAGTCTCTCCAGGCCTTTCTGAAATCATCCTGTTGGTCATTTCTTACAGAACAGTAATATTCCATAATATTCATATACCACAATTTATTCAGCCATTCTCCAACTGATGGACATCCATTCAGTTTCCAGTTTTAGCCACTACAAAAGGGCTGCCACAAACATTCGTGCACATACAGGTCCCTTTCCCTTCTTTTATAATCTCTTTGGGATATAATCCCAGTAGTAACACTGTGGATCAAAGGGTATGCACAGTTTGATAACTTTTTGAGCATAGTTCCAAACTACTCTCCAAAATGTTTGATTCGTTCACAACTCCACCAACAATGCATCAATGTCCCAGTTTTCCCGCATCCCCTCCAACAATCATCATTATTTTTTCCTGTCATCTTAGCCAATCTGACAGGTGTGTAGTGGTATCTCAGAGTTTTCTTAATTTGCATTTCTCTGATTAATAACGACTTGGAGAATCTTTTCATATGACTAGAAATAGTTTCAATTTCTTCATCTGAGAATTGTCTGTTCATATCCTTTGACCATTTTTCAATTGGAGAATGGCTTGATTTTTATAAATTAGAGTTAATTTCATATATTTTGGAAATGAGGCCTTTATCAGAACCTTTGACTGTAAAAATATTTTCCCAGTTTATTGCTTCCTTCTAATCTTGTCTGCATTAGTTTTGTTTGTACAAAAACTTTTCAGTTTGGTATAATCGAAATTTTCTATTTTGTGATCAGTAGTGATCTCTAGTTCTTCTTTGGTCATAAAGACCTTCCCCTTCCACAGGTCTGAGAGGTAAACTATCCTGTGTTCCTCTAATTTATTAATAATTTCATTCTTGTATGCCTAGGTCAAGAACCCATTTTGACCTTATCTTGGTGTACGGTGTTAAGTATGGATCAATGCCTAGTTTCTGCATATTAGTTTCAATTTTCCCAGCAATTTTTATCAAACAGTAAGTTCTTATCCCAAAAGCTTGGGATCTTTGGGTTTGTCAAAGACTAGGTTGCTATATTTGTTGATTGTTTATCCCTTGAACCTAATCTATTCCACTGATCAACTAATCTATTCCTTAGCCAATACCAAATAGTTTTGGTAACTGCTGCTCTATAATATAATTTTAGATCTGGTACAGCTAAGCTACCTTCATTTGATTTTTTTTCATTAATTCCCTTGAAATTTTTGACCTTTTGTTTTTCCATATGAATTTTGTTGTTATTTTTTCTAGGTCATTAAAATAGTTTTTTGGGACTCTGATTGGTATAGCTTAAATAAATAGATTAGTTTAGGTAATATTGTCATCTTTATTATATTTGTTCTCGCCCTATCCAAGAGCATTTAATATTTTCCAATTGGTTAGATCAGACTTAATTTGTGTGAAAAGTGGTCTGTAATTTTGCTCATAAAGTTTCTGATTTTCCCTTGGCAGATAGATTCCTAAATATTTTATATTATCAGTAGTTACTTTAAATGGAATTTCTCTTTGTAACTCTGACTGTTGGATTTTGTTAGTGATATATAAGAATGCTGATGACTTATGTAGGTTTATTTTATAACCAGCAACTTTGCTAAAGTTGTGTATTATTTCTAATAACTTTTTAGTAGAATCTCTGGGGTTCTCTAAGTATACCATCATGTCATCGGCAAAGAGTGATAATTTGGTTTCCTCATTGCCTATTCTTATTCCTTTAATCTCTTTCTCAGCTCTTATTGCTAAAGCTAGCGTTTCTAATACAATATTAAATAGTAACGGTGATAGTGGGCAACCCTGTTTCACTCCAGATCTTATTGGGAATCAAACCACTGAACTTTGTAAATAAACTTTTGGAATACAACTCATTTGTAAACTAGGCACTCTACCCATACTGAAAGTGAAATCTTATCTTCTTAAGCATACTGCTAGGTACTTTCAATTTGTATATAGATTGTTAATTCTTTTTTTTTTTCTTTTGTTCATTTCAGTTCATATTTTTCTCTTTTTCCATCTTTGTAATTTTTTTTTACTATTTTTTTGCTGTCATGACTTCTCTAAGTTCCTTGAAAGTAGGGCCTGTATTCAATACTGTGGTATTTTTCACAATGCCTGACAGAGTTGTGGATGCTAAGTATATACCTGAGAAATACCTGTTAACTTGGCACCCTGATTTAATAAATGATGCACCCTTCAGGTGCCAAATGCATATTCAAGCATCTGGCTATCAAACTCAGACCCACTTTTCTTTTTTTTTATTAATAACTTTTTATTGCCAGAACCCATGCCAGGGTAATTTTTTACATTATCCTTTGCACTCTCTTCTGTTCCTATTTTTCCCCTCCCTTCCTCCACTCCCTCCCCCAGATGGCAAGCAGTCTTATACAGCAGTTGTATACAAATACAGTCCTACAGTATATCTTAGATACAATATATATGTGCAAAACTGAACAGTTCAGACCCACTTTTCTATATTTCCTTCCTGTCAAGTATCTTTAGCATGGTGTTGTTAATTTCTCAGGTTCATTCATGAGTTTCATTGTCTAAATTTCCTTTGTTGTTTTCCCCCAAAATTATAAACTCTCCACTCAGTGTCAGTTGTATTCTTTCTCTTGTTTCTTTATTTTATATATCTTAATTCATTGCTCCTAACATTCAAGGACTGTTTTCCTTTCATACTCCTAACATAATTAACAAACTATTATACCTTTTGTTATCCACTAAACCAAAACTATGTTTGAATTTGCAACTTTAATCACTGTTGTTTCTAAAACTTCTCTCTAGTCTTTCTGCCAATTTACAAAATCATTACAGTAAAAAAAAAAAAAAAGAAAAAAAAAAGACAGCAACAACAAAAAACAGTTTTTAGTAACATACCCTCATGGATAGAATTCTGGTGAGATTTAAGAAGATCTAGGTTCAAATATCTGTAGCTTCTACTACTGTTAGTTCATAATGATTCAATCTCAATTAATAAGCATAAGCAATTGCTAATGATCTAAATGCCCCCCAACGTTGTATTCATTCAATTTCAATTCCCTCCTATATGTACAATGGAAATGAAAGTACCTACCTTACTTCTGAGTTCTTTTGAGACTCAAATGACTCAAATGAAATAATATATGTAAAACACTTTTCAAAACTTAAAAAAGTACTAATCTGTTATTATTGTACATGAGAAAGCTATAAAACAACTAAATGATAAGGTGTATGTTTTGGGTTTTTTAAGTGTTGTTGTTTTTGTTTTTGTTTTACTTTGTTTTGTTTTTGGTTTTTTGTGGGATGTTATTTTTAGCCTCTGAATACATGAAGAATTCAGAGAAAGAATTAATTGATGGCCATTGAGAAATAAAGGAAAACTTTCTGAAAGAGGTGAGACTCTCTTTAGGCTTTGATAGACCACAAGAAGTAACTTAATACTTATGAACCTGTTTGGTCATGCATAAAATAGTAGTGATAACATATGTATTTTTTTGCCTCATCAGGTTCTTGTGAGGAAAATTCTCTTTAAATTTTTAAAGGTTGCATAATTGCAGAATTGTACTAGGATTTTCCATCCTGAGATTTTCCATGCTTCTGGAGGAGCAGCTTTACCCTGAAACACCTGAAGGTATAGCTGTTGTTGAAGTACAGTATGTGGTGAGATGAGAACAAGGGTATGCCCACAAGGAAGAGAATAAATACCCTGAGACTAGGCTTTCATGGCGACTTAGGGATGAATTCAGTGAATTCCATAGGTATGCTCTTTGACAAAAAACTACTACCCTAAGGTTCTATATAAATTGCATCAATCATGGTTAGGTTCTATATTATTACTGGCATTTTAGTAATATATAGTTATGTTATGGAATAAATAGATCTTTGTAGACAGACTGACTGAACAAATGGATAATATACCAACTTTTTTACCTAAAATTTAGTGATAAAAATAAAAAGTACAAGAATCCCTGTTCTAGAGGAGTTGTATTTCAATGGAGCATACAACATATATGGGGGAGTGATAACCAGGGAAGGGAATATTTATATGAAGAATATGAAGAATCTATGAATGTATTCATAGAGCAATCAGTTGATAAGTCCAGATGCAGTGGGATTATTGATTGATTACTGTGCCCAGGACAAGAGGTAGAAAGAAAGGGATTTTAGGGATTAGGCACCCAATAGGGCAGATGGCAAGATGGTCTGGATGCATTAACTTGGTGGTATATGAAGTGTATAGTCTGGTTTCGTCTGAGGTCAACTTGATATAGTCAACTAGGGAAGTCCAATGGGCCCAGAACAGGAAACAAAAGCTGAATAAACTAACTTCCTTATGGCTTATAACGGTCCAGATATGCAGGATCCTGGTCCATTATTAATGAGAAATTGTCTTCTTCCTTTTGGAAAATGAATTCATAAACAGACAGAAATTTATCAAATCATATTTTTAGGACTTCTTGTAAAGTGCTAAAGTACTTTCTCATCAAAGGCAAATCTCACTATTAGTGGTAGAAAGCAATGTGTTAATGAAGGAATACCCTAAACAAGACAATACTGGAAATGCCCTTTTGGCTTCTTTCTATGGGACCAAACTGTATTCTTTTTGAAATGTTCAATGAATATATAGAGTGGAGGCAAAAGGAGTTATATAGAATCTTTGTTTACCAATTTGAAAGATACAGATATAATAATGACTATCATACTAATGCTGAGAAATTTTGCTACAGAATAAAGATGAAAAATGCCATCACTTTGATTTTTGAAACATTAGAAAATATGAAATCCATATAGAATTCTCCAGTAATCTATACCACATGATGAAGAATGCATTTATGCCTATTTGGCACACAGAACTTAGAAGGCTAGCCAGAGGCTATTAGACCTATAATGATTTTGCAAGTATATCCTAGAGTGTATAGTTTTACTAATTAAACAATTTTGGGGAGGGAGGAAGAATACATCATCAATAGAATATTAAACAACTGTTTTTTTCCATTCAACAAGGACAGTAGTTCCCTTATGATGTTGGCTAAGAAGATAGATAGGGAGTATCAGCAGGTCCTTTAAGATTCACTTGATACAGGGTAAAGACAAAGAAAAACTGCAGTATTTAAAATCCAAGAAGATTGTCAAAAATTAAAGTTGTGTTGGTCCTAAAATGTATTAGGGCTTTTTTGAATGTCATTGCTTCCATTTCAAAAGTCACATATTTAAGGTGTAGCTATCAATACTTATCCATTAAGCAAAATCTGGTAAGAAAGTTCATCCTGTTTTTCAATATTATGTACTTTGATATTTTCCCCAAATATGGTAGTATTACCTAATAGTGATAATAATAATATAGCAGTTCTAATGACCTAATATGAGAAGGATTTCATTCTTTAACAATCTTTACTTAAATTACCCAGAACTAAGTATCTCATTTTTAGCTCCATTCTTTACATTAAATCATGACATCAAAGTCGTTATGCTTGCTCTGATCCCTTTGATTCTAATAATAACCAAACATTGCACTTACAATGCTGATATTCTCACTTTAAGATTATATGGAATAAATCACTGGAGAATTTTAAAAATTAGTACTTTATGCAAATTGAATATGGCTATGAATGTTAATTATAATGACAAACTATTCTACATATAGACGACTATTTAGCATTTCTTTCAAAAGTGGAATTTCATAGCACATACACCATTATTTCCCATGATCATAAGAAGTGGGTTCTTATAATAATACATAGCTATCCAGAATGAAATTATTTTTTATGAGCCTAATAAATACCATATTTATGGTGACACTGTAGATTTGTCCCTTTTGTCTCTGCAATATTCCTCATTCATTACATCTAAAACTTCCTGTGAATGAATCCTAAAAATGATGGCTCAAAACCTTGATATTCTTTATTAACAAATAAAGTTGAAGGTATATTTGGGGTAATACCAAGAGCCAGCTCAGTAGGAGTAGAAAAGATAAAGCTAGAGAAAATTGCTGTTGACTGAAATCAAACTATACTCATTGCTTACAATTGATTGTGTGTTGTTCAACCACAAAGATAAATTAGAACATAGAATACTGCAATAGAAAAGTGGTTTAGATGTCATAGAGACAGTATGACTATTTTTATCTCTCAGTTGTAAACCATAGCTTACAGTGGCTGAAATGACATTGAACTGTTTTTCTCTTTGATGATTTACAGTCTGTATAGTGCATTTGTAAGAGCAGATGTCACGTTTTATGTATTTGAAAGTGTCAACACTGCTGACTTATGTCTGAAGATTCTGTTCTTGAATCAATAGAATGTAGTGATTTCCATTTCTTTTTTTTTAAAAAAGTGAATATAGACGAATACTGGTCGTCATAATGCTGCAGTTGAACTCTTTACTTTTAGTCTTACTTTATAAGAATAAAATTGCTGATGCTTATTATGTAATATCTGTATTTTAATAAACATAAGCAATTACAGATGAACCAATATTCCCCCCTTTCCCTGTGTTTAACTTGTCTTTAAAATGTTTATCTTAAGTCTTGGCTATATCTATCCAAAGCTCAAGATGAACTAAACAAAAGAAAACACATAGAAGTTTTCATAATAAAAAAATAAAAAATAAAAAAAATCTATATATATTAAATTCTCATATTTTAAATTGATTTTCATTTTAGCAGTTAGAGTGGAAGTTACTGGTAGTTTCTTTTTTTTTAGTCAAATTTGCATTTAAATAGAAAATGTTTCAATCATTTAACATCTGAAAACCTGAACATTTTATTAATTCTTTTTTCCCTATCTTTTTCAGTGCAGAAAAGAAGTTATATGGTATTTTTCCATGACATGGAAAAATTCTGAACTTCCTTAAAAATAGTATTTCATGAGTATACTCTTACTTATTTAAGTCCTACCCATGAAATTCCTATTGTTAATAGGAACAGTATAGTCCTAGTATGAATAGAAAATATAAAAAGCTCAACTCCTTGCAAAGCAGGTATCTTTCAAGGCCACATAACTTCCTACTGGGGGTAAAAAAGAATATGAGACTGTGAATAAAATTTAACAATTTACTTAAATAGACTGTAGTAGTGTAACATAATTATAAATTGTTGCTATTGGAAAATAATATCAATACTTTGAATCAATAGAATGATTCCTTTGTTGTCCAAGAATGTAAATAAAGCAATTATTTTCTTGTGAGAAGATAAATGTGAATATGTAATATTTTTGAAGTCTTAGGAATTCTTTAGTTGGCATAAATGAAGCAAAATCATTTGTTCTTCAGGAAAACAAAACCATAGCAAGAATAACATCATTAGGTCTGTTCATTTAAACTAAAGAATTGGTTGCAAGACTACAAACTTTAATATGTGACTAATCATATAAGAATCATAGTGCCATTTTCCAATATATAAATTGACAAATGCAGTATTTATAATGAACTTCTGAGTTTTTTTTCCCATTTGATGGATCCATCAAATCACCATATGACAGTGGGCCAACAGTAGCCAAAAAAGGTGCCAATAGATCAGGACCATCCTTTGTCTATATTAGACACTGGAGTTTCTTCTTTCTCTTAATCCAATACTTAGATTCTCAGTTTCTTCTAAACCCTAAAACAAGAAGTACCATTTTCCATTCATTGCAATATTAGTTTTAAGTTGCTAGTGATTTCCTTATCATCACCAAAAATGTCCTTAAGCCATTGGTGGTAGGTATACATGGTGAACTCCCAAGAAAACTTCTTAATGAAAAGGAGTCTCTTTTCTATGCCAGAGTTCTGTATAGATTACAGAATAAACCACTTAAATGGACAAAAGTAAATTCCATCCTTAAATTGTTTAGCTTTAATGACCAAGTTGTTATTAGTTACCAAGATAAAAGGCTGTTTCAACATTACTCATTGGATTGACAGGTTTTTAAAAGTGCCTTTTTTATTTACAAAACAAAAAAGGAACTTAACTGAACTTCAAATCCCAATGATGTCATATAAATATTAACTTTCTAGAGATTTTGGACAAGTGTAAGAGCAGAAGTTTATATTGCATGATGTGAATGTGTTTTTTAAGGAGGCTTTTTAAAGGCACATAAGAAAGTCTATTTGACAATAGGGAAATGTTTTTAAGGGTATCTATTGAGTTTTCATTGATAAAAGTAAAATACATCATAAATACTGTTTATACACAAAACATGTTACTTCTATTGTAAACTCTATTAAGGGCCTCATCTCTCATTTTTCCTGAACCCCTTTGATTACTTGTGTGTGCACTTAGCAACGTATTGTACATTTTATTCTGTCATCTAAATGCCCTTGAAGTTTTCTTGAATTTCTTGAATATTGCTTGAATATAAAATAGAATTTAAAGAAATAATAGCAGTAATAGTTGCACCTAGTGCTTTAAGTTTGCAAAATGATGTACTTAAAGTATTTTATATGGATAAGCATCCTTTTAAAAGCATCCTAAAGTTTTTCACTTAGAATCAGTATTTTTTAAATAAAATGCTCATATCTATGAAATCTGTGATCACAGCTTGTTGGTATGCCTGCAGGCCTAATAAAGCTGCTTGTATTCTGGGCTAGTGGGTAAGGCAAGTATGGCAGGCAGAGTATATCACATTATATTTTGCCTGTAATGTCAATCATATCTATTATTGAAATAGGAAAGCCTAGAAGAAAATGTTTCTATAAATACCAAAAAAAACAAACCCTACATAAAAGCCAATAGGAGGGTACTTCTCATTTTGCCTCAGAGTATTGAGCTTCTCATTTTCAGTGCTGTCATTTCAAGTCTCATCAAAACTAATGATGTGATTACAGTGAGTTATCAGGTGTGTCATTTTTTTTTTTTTTATCCTTCTGGTCCTGGAGGTCTACTTGGTGATGAGTGCAATTTTCTAGGGTGGAGGTGAGAGGTAGATGGGGGGGGGGGGAAGGGGGGAATTGGATTAGAACTGCCTTGCACTGCTAAAGCCAACATTATTAGTATTTGGATGAACAAGGGCAGTGACAGTTATAGAGTGCATTCCTGTTGCTTCATTGTTCTCTGAGTGTCATCATGATAGCTAACTTCGAAAAGAATTAAAGCTGTGAGGTTTGTCTTGTGGCCATGGCTAGGAAATATCAAGCAATCATTTTGGAAAGGAATTAATGGAGGGAAATGGGAACATGAATGGTGAATCGTCGCCCCCTTATGGGAAAATCAGAAGTCAGGTTAATGGTGAATAAGGATAGTAATTCCAAGCTTCAAAGAAGTCTTCCTGGTGAGAAGGAAGAAAAGTCTATGAGCCTCATTTCTGAGGCAAGCCATAGATCATTGGGAACTCCCAAGGCAGTGAGAGAGATGGGGAGCTGGAATAGAATTTGAAGTGGTATACCAGGATATAAGTAAAAGGAATATTGGGTTTGAACTTAGAGGAATGGTTCTGCTTCTATGTATTTGTGTGCCTTTGGATCTTCTGGACCCCAGTTTCCTCATCTGTATTAAGATCTTGGGCTAGCTGACCTTCATGGTTTCTTTTGGCCCTCAGTCCATGTTGCTATGATCTAAAGCTAGGGAAATTAGAACCAAATTTGAGAGAAAAAAGCAAAGTGAGTACCTGTATGAGCAACCTTTTCACTCTCTTGTATTAACCACACTCCTTCCTTACTCTGTTCCAAAAAGCCCATGCTGTGGTGGACCCATTAATATTAGCTTAGGGACGTAGGAAACTGGTTTCTATCTCCCCATAATCCTTTTTTTCCCCTTAAGTATAGGTATTCCTTCTGAATTTATTTCTCTAATTCTGAGTCCCTGAGGAAGGAAAACTATTACCATCACTATACTCCACCTCACACTTGCATTGATAGATTGGGTCCCTGAGGAAGGAGAACTGTTACCATCATTATACTCCAACTCACACTTGCATTGGATCACTGAGGAAGGAGAATTACTTGCCATCACCATATTCCTAACATTGTAAGTATCTACACTCCTAACATTGGAGCTCCCGAGCCAAAACCAGTGTTTCCATGAGCAGTCAATGGACTCAATTTAATCTTAAAAACATAATTCTCTCAACTAGCAAGAATAATGGATAAAACACATCCTTCCCAAAAAAGTAGGGCTCAATTACCTGTTAAGTAACACAGACAGGATCCATGGGAAGAGTAAACAAGAACTTAAAAGTGCATAAGGGACATTTGTGGCCAAACAGTTCACAATTGGAACTGAAAAGGCCAGCTTGTTCTTCTTCTCTCTCTGGAACAGTCCTTATGAAGTTTTCTTCTGTAGTGGTTTTGCTTCTAGGCCATTCTAATCCATTGCAAGGATAGGTATGTTCCTCACCATGCATGTCATCTCTACTTATGGATAGAGCCACTAGATTTTCTCAGGTGAAGTACTTTAATGCTCTTCTGAGATTGTTCCCTGATGACAATTGTAGTCTCTTCTATTTCCCATTTTAATTTCAGCTGAAGCTCTTAGTTAGATTATTGTACTCTCAGAAAGGGCAGAAACTCTTTATTCTAGGATTATTCTGGGATTGGCAGAAGTCTTTCCATTTGGCTCCCTTGGCAGGGCTCTGAAGTTTTTCTACCTCAAGCAGCAGTTGGCAACGTAGAGAAGTATAGCTTCTCCAATAATAACTCTTCCTGGTTCAGAACTGGTCTTCAGTGAGAGACCCCATTCTTAACATCTACTGCTCCTCCAGGACATTTCCCAAATCTTCATCTCTGTAGGTTATGGCCATTTGCCCAATAATCACCAGACGTCTTTGGAGTTTAGGGTTTCCCAGTTTTTTGACTCAAATTTCTTTTATTGACTATACAAATGAATAGCTTGGAAACAAGGCACTAATATAGGTTATATGCTATGGGTATATTGATTTTCCCTGCTGTTTTTTTTACTTTTTCATATGCAAATCAGCTACTCAATGGTTTACTTTGTCTCTGTCTTTATCCTTTAAAACCTACAAACTTGTAAAAATCTTAAAAGGACATCCAAGGGAGTTATCCCCTACAGTAGTTTTATTAGAAGATAGTAATGGGTCTTCATCCTGCCTTATTTTAGCAAATTCCATACTCCATTGTTCTTTAGTAAACAAATTTCATTTCATTCTGGGCTTCTCTTTTTCACATTCCCTCTTTCTACTAGCACTTGTTGAGATCTAGCTCCTTATCATTCTCTGAAACTTGTAACTTTTGTCAGACCCTATAGTTTTGAATTGACACATTAGTCCTAAAATGGGAATCATGATATTCTTTGGGCCCTGTGCTCACCTTCAAACTTTCCCTTTACCACCATCATTCAATAACTTCTCTTTCCTTGGCAATCAACCAAATGACAAACAAAATTTCCTATCCAATTCACATTATGGTGGCCTCAAGTCATTTTCCTCCTTTCTTCAGGAACTCAAATATGCACTTCTTGGTTTTCCTTTCATTTCTAATGTTTGTCCTTATTTTAGGGAACTTTATATTTTCATTGATGTTCCTTCAAACTCTGTAACCTCTCAATTTCTCATGCTCCTTAGCTCCAGTAGCCTACTTTTTTTTACTCCATATCAGTCACACACTAAATCTCACCATTACTCAGAAATGTACTAACTTTTAAATTATAAATTCTAAAATTTCTCTATATAATTATAAAAACTTATCATTCCATCTCTTCTTATGCCTTTATACCTTGAATCCTCACCCTGATTAAGACCTCTGATTCTTCCATTTCTCAGTATTTTCTTAAGCCTTAGTTCTATTGAGATTTCGTTTTCTTTCTTTCTTTCCATTCTGAACCATGTAGTTAGACATGTCACCTTTACACTTTTGTCTGTTCCTGAATCCCTAGACCCTTTGTCTTATTCATCTCTTGCCATTTACCCTAGATGGAATTCATCATTTGCCTCATCTGTTTCTACTCATGGGCTTTTTTGGTAGACCTGAAGAAGTCACATGACTGTATTGATTGGGTATATTAAAAGTAAGGCTTTTAAAAAAAAAAAAATTTCTCCTTGATTCATTCTCTATCCCATTCTGTGAAGAAATTTTATTTTTTCTATTTAAGCTTTTCATGTTTTTCAGCCCCCTCTCTCCCAGATAAGGACCTGATCGTTTCACTGAGAAAAATGAGCCCATATGGCATGAGTTCGCTCTTTTCCTGTTCTCTTTATTTCCAAACCCTCTTGCCACTATCACCCATTTTCAGGTCCTTTTCCCCCAATCTCCAATTTTGCCAAGGCCAACCTTTTTACCTATGCATTTGATCTTCTCCCTTCCCATCTTCCATAGCAAATTGTAACTCAAATTATATCCTCTCCCTTGCTTGAATTTTCAGGATTTATCATTTGATATTGGGTTATCAAAATCAAAAACCAAAAACAAAATATATTCATATCTATTTTCCACATTCTGCAATCCAGTAAAACTGACCTTCTCTCTGTATAATAATAATAAACCTTTCTCCTCTAGTTTTTGCCTTTACATTGTATACTCTTAGTATCTTGAAAGCCCTCCCTCCTCACTTCTGCCACATTGAATTCCTTCTCTTCTTTCAAACACCATCTTCTCTATGAAACCTCAGATCTTCTCTAAATGCTATTTTTCCCCCTCCCAATCTACTTTTTGTTTATCTATTTTGTATTTATGCTCTATATATTTATTCTGTTTTTGCTTATTTCTGTGCTCATGTGTCAAATAAGAATACAGGTTCTTTGTGAATAGAAATTGTTTCATTCTTGAATTTACATCCCAGACACTTAGCCCAGTGGCAGTACATTATGGGTGCTTTATAAATAGTTGTTGATTGATTACAAAGTTTGGGGAAAATTATTTTGGGAAGAATGTTATGTACTTATAAAACACTTAAAAAAACCACTATAAATGTTGAAAGAAGAGGTCAAACATGTTACTTTATACTAACATGACACTGTTGATCTTGTATTGAGAGAGACAGAGACAAAGACAGAGACAGACAGATATTGCATTTTGGTTCTCACAAAGGTAGGAACAACAGGGCAGAGCTTGCTGTGATTACTTATACAATATTAAGCCTACTACTCTTACATTTCTGAAAGTATCTTCATGACTCTGGAGACAATTAGTAAGCAAATAAGCTGATTCCTTAACTTTCTGAATTGACTTGCCTGTTCTGAATTCATATCCTTCCTCACTTTCCTGTTTCATTTTTGACAAAAAACCTGGATGAAATTAGATTAAGGAATAATTGTCCCTGGTGGAAAGGTATTATTTAAGTTTCAAAAGAACCTAAAGTATTACTTTCATTAATAGGTTAATTATATATGCCATATTAACAAAGATTTCTTCACATCCTTTCTATTTATGGTCACTGCAAAGAATTAAGGCACTTGAGATTTATAGCAAATATCATGCTAAGTGGTAGCACTACATGATTGAATAACTAAAAAGACATTACTTGGTTTGGACAACTTACAGTTCCATGTGTTATAAAACAGATTGGGTTAAGACTTAAACAATAATAATAAAGACAATTCCTTACATAAATTCAATAACAATATTCATGTAACCTCTAGATTGTTTTTTTGAATTATGTTCTTTTTTTGGGGGGTAAGGCAATTGGGATTAAATGACTTGCCCTCATACAACTAGTAAATATCTAGTTCTCCAGGCTGGATCAAACTCAGGAGCTCTTGACTTCAGAGCTTTATCAATTGTGCCATCTAGCTGTCCCTGAATTATATTCTTAAAATAGTTCCCTTCAGGTTTTTTTTTTTCCATCCTGTCTGTTTATAGCCCTAATTTTCCTTTCTTACCTTGTTCAGTGTTTAATATTTCTTCCTTTACAACAATCAATTTTATTTAACTTTAGTCTTTTATAATCCCCTAAGCTAACTTCTATAAAAAGTGAATATGCATATTTTATTTTGTTCCCAAGGGTTTTCCATTCCCTTAGCTATAGATAACTATATACGTGTACATCTAATTTTTCTTCTTGTAGATATTTCTCTTGTTTCATAATGAATTTCCAGAAAGGCAGCGTGGTATGCTTACCTCAGAGTTAGGATGAGCTGAGTTCAATTCTTTGTATCAGCTACTTAATCTCTCAAAGGTCCAGGAAACTCTTAAGACAATGTTTCAAAGAAGGTATGCATTGGTGGAAGACAAAGTTCCTCACTGGAAATTCTTTCTATAGATAGAATCTAAATATTGACAAATGCTGATATTCATAAATATCCAATAGTTTATTTTTGTTGTTTTTGACAGACTGGTGATTTCAGTAGTGGAGGGAAGTTGATTGAGGTGCTCTACCGATGGAATTTGAAAATTTCTCTGCAATCTTTCTTGACTCTAGTTTGCTTGAAATGATCTAGTCTGCATTTTTGTTGGACAGTGGTAAATTGAAAAATAAATCCATGTGCTCATAGGTTACTATGACTTCCAACATTCCACCTTGAAATCAACTAAGACTGTCTTTTTAACAAACAAACAAAAAAAATTCATTAATTTTACTACAAAATGCACCCATTTCTGACACTCTATTTCTCCACTTTTGTCTATATTACGACTTTCTTCAAATTTGAATTAGCTACTTGATAAATTGTCTTCTTATTCTTGTTTGTTTTTCTGGAGACTTATGAATAATGCCTCTTGGTATCCCCTTTTGACTTGCCTTACTATTAAAGGGTTTTACTTTGTCTGGTAACAGTATTGCAATTTCTTCTTTCCCCAAAACATTTCAGAACTGTTTAAAATATGTATGATGAAACTTTTTTTTTAAGTTTCATCTGTACTTAGGTAGCAGGATTAAAGTTGTGTCTATGCTCAATTTTCCTTTGCTTCATTTTCAGTACTTTTGGTATTTTGCAAAAAGAAAATATTTTCTGATCAGATGTAATATGTTAAGGCCTATTTTTTTCCTTTTAATATTTCTACTGGGGAGTTCCACTATTGAAAATAACAGAAATTCTTTGCAACTGGATGAAATTTATTTTTGCTCCAGGGATTGGTACTTTCACCCACTCAAAGAAAAGTGTGCCACTGAAACAAATGTTTTCATTTGAAAGCAAACATTTTGATTATAAAGACAGTGCCAAATAAAACATGTGTTAGCTATGACAAGCATCAGACTGAATTGAAATATTCAGTCAATTTTGAGTCACCCTCAGAAGTCTAGGATGAGACATTTTAGAAAATTTTAGAAATATCTGTCTAGCTCTAGAGAGACTGACCCAATTTGTAGGGTCTAGTCTAAATAGTTCGTGGCCATGTAGTTATTTCTGTACCTAAAGTGAAAAAGTCACATTTGGTAATTATACAATAGATTAGCTGAAAGTAAAAATCCATTTATGATTATTCAGGCATAGTTTAGGGATATCATCACTTTGGTCATACATACTGATCAATTACCTTCTTTCTTTTCTTACTATCCTTCTAGAAAGAATCGAACACACTAACTGACTCCATTCTTCACCACACATTTCATTCTTTGACCCTTTACAATCAGACATTTATACCCAACCCTTTCTCAATGCCCTTACTCTAAGGTCATTGAATTCTTTATTATTAAACTCAGTGGTCTTCTTTATCATTCTCTTCTTCCTTGTCCTCTCAGCACCATTTGACACCATGGATATTCCCTGGTTTTTCATAGTCTCTCATCCTCTGACAGAAGAAATTGTACTGCAGTTTTCTTCTGACTATTCACATCAATTTCTCTTTTACTTACTCCTCAGCCCTAATCTTTCTCCTGTTCCCCCAAGATTTGTTCTTGTCCTTTTTTTCTGCAACTCATTTTCTCCTTTAGGATCACATCTAGTTCTGTGTTGTAAGTTAAGAATATTTTATAATCCACATCTCCATTCCAACTTATCTTTTGAGCTGCACACAGTATCCCTAGCTGCCTTTTAGATTTCTCCACCTGGAGTTCCATATCCATAACTCAGTTACTCAGTTACCCCAAAACCTGCTTTTTTTCACTTTACAACTCTGATTTTGTTGGTGTCATTAATCTTCTGTCAGACGTGTAACTTCAGAATCATCTTTGGCTTTTCTCTTCCCTTACTCATGATATGCTCTATTCCATTGATTCTACTTGCTACCATCTCTACTTATATAACCACTTTATTTCAGGATTGAAAGAAATGTCAGAAATCATATACTTTGTGCCTGAGAAGCATTTCTAATCATCTCCCTAAAATCAGTCATTCAGTATTCATTTGAAAATCAGTCATCCATCTTATTTTCTTTTTGGATAAGTCCAATAACTATAACTTTCTTGACTCCAGTTTATTTCATTAACAATCCTTCATTTACTATTCTTCCTGGATAGTCTCCTGTCATACCATTTTAATAACATTTGTCCTCTTCAAGACTTCCCCGCTGCCAACCAAATAATATTTAAACACTTTCCTTTCTTTCTAGCATTGTCTCATATTTATGTCCTTCATATAGTCTTCATTCTAACCAAACTGACTTACTCTTGCATCACAACATGCTCATTATTTTCCGCTCAATCTCTTTGCTTAACGTCTTCCATGTCTAGAATAGACTTTATCCATTGTCATTGTCCATTGTCATCAAGTCAAAGTCATTCCCCCACCTTTCAGATTTTTTATAAAATTTTATTTGTACCACTTTTTATTTTTCAAATTTAGTACTCTCTCACATCATGATTGAGTACAAATCCTCTTCATTGGATCATAAATTCTTTAAGAGCAAGGTGTGTATCATATTTCTCATCCCTGTGTTGTTGTATTCTGGTATTGTTACTGTGCCTGACTGTATCTTTCACCTGTCTTTTTTGGTTATCTGGAATGATTAATTAGTCCAAACTGCAACCCCATATCTTTCACATGCCATTTGGATAGTTAGTTCTTTAAACTCAACATGACCCAAATTCAATTTTAGAGAGATAGACAGACAAATAGGTAGATTTAAAAATCATGCCAAGATATGTATATGGCTTTATAGCCGTGTGTGCAAGTGTATAATTATTAAAATTCTTCCTTTTCTTCCAACTTCTCTATTTTTGTTTATTGCACTGCTATCTTCTCAGTCACCAGAGTTTGAAATCTTAAAGTTGTTCTCTTATTTTTCCCTTTCTGTATACCACAAATACAATCCATTGACAAATTCTGTCAGTTTTGTTGCCAGATTATAATCTATTCTTAGTCTTTTGCCCTATAGTAACCCTCTTCTCAACATTTGTTTTTGAATTGAATTCATCCTTTATTCAGATTCTGCCCAAGTTACTTTCCTAGTGTTCTCTCAAGTCACCATTTTCTAATAAAAAGTCTATAGTGACTTATCTACTAAATAATATATTTTATATTGGCATTCAATGATTATGTTTTCTATCAATTTTCATCCTTATCTCACACAAACTCTAATTATCTCTGAATATTACTATATCACTCATTTTTGATCCCTAGTTTCCTACATCTGAGCCTCTGCTTTCTCTGCTTACTAAGTACAGATTGCCATTCTTCCCTTGATCCCTCTGGATCTACACTTACTGAAATCTTGTAAACATTCAAGAACCAGTTCAGATACTACAACACTTCCCTTTTCATGTTCTACTGCAAGTATCTTCTCCATCTTCACATTTATTATAGCAGTTTATCTGGATTTTTCCTTTACACTTACTATACTCTGCCTTGTATAGGACTCTATATAAGCCACTTAACAATGTTTCTTAGCCCCAATTTCTTGATTCATAAAGTCAAAATGGGCAAGTAGATGGCACAATGGATTAGAGTGCTGAGCAGGGAGTTAAAAAAAAACAACTCTTCTTCCTAAGTTCAAATCTAGGCTTAGACCCTTACTAGCTAGCAAGTAACTTAATCTTGTTTTTCTCAGTTTCCTTATCTGTAAAATGAGCTGAAGAAGAAAATAATAAACAACTCCAGTACCTTTTCCAAGAAAACACCAAATAAGTATTGAAAAGGCAGATATTACTGAAATAACTAAATGACGACAACAACAAAGTTAGGATAATTTTAGCATCTATGCAGATAGGATGAAAATATATTCTTTATAAACTTTAAAGTGTCTATGAATGTTCACTGTTAAAACATTGTCATATCATAGCAGATTGTATACTTCTCACCATCCATTTACAAATTAATACTTATAGGACAAATATCTTACTGTTTTTCATCTCTGGATCCCAGTTGTCTGTTACAGTACCTAGGAAATTCATCATTTCTTGATGAATTGAATTGTTGTAATTATTTTCAAATCTTTCCTGTCATTTGTAACATAAATTGATAATGTAGCTGTATAAGACATAGTTAAGTTAGAAAATACCAGATCTTTGTCTAGTCTGGTATTCACATCAAAATAATGTCTTAAGTATTAGAATTTCCCAAAATGAAAACATTTTCCTGAATAGAATTTATGAGTTTAATAGCATGTGCAGTGCCAAAAGTAACAAATTTAAATGTCATTGAATAAAAAGGTTAGGCTTCTAAAAAAAAAACTTAAAACTTCAGTTAAAAACTAACTGAATTTAAATTTAATTCATTTTAATTCAGGAAATAAAATTCTTGAATCATAGAATTAATTGAATTGGAAAGGACTTTGGGGATTATC
This sequence comes from Sarcophilus harrisii, assembly GCF_902635505.1. Classification (NCBI taxonomy): domain Eukaryota; kingdom Metazoa; phylum Chordata; class Mammalia; order Dasyuromorphia; family Dasyuridae; genus Sarcophilus; species Sarcophilus harrisii. The sequence continues at coordinate 463,091,614 of NC_045426.1, forward strand.
TAGTGTGACCAATTAATTTTAGAGATGAAAAAAACTGGAACCTATAGAAGTTGTGACGTTCTTAAGATCAGATCGAGAATCATTATTTTAACATATACTTTAAGTACAAAATCCACTTCTTACCACATTCATTCTCTTCTTTTGAGTGAATTTCATAAATCTGAGCATATTACATTCATCATTCCATTTTGTAATTTTCACTTTTTTCTTTGCATTTTATTTTTTTTGGGGGGGTTGTTATTTTAAAAAAATATGGTTGCTGCATCAGTCCTAGAATCAGGAGGGCTTGATTTCAAATGTAGCCTTAGACACCCTGGGCAAGTCACTTAACCCCAATTGCCTCACCAAAATATATCTATATGTATCTATATCTATCTACTTATGAATGATTTAACTTCTAACCAAAATTTTAAGGTTTTTTTCCTCCCTCCATTCCTTCCTTCTCTGTACTTTTCTTCCTTTTTTGATCAAAATTTAACTTTCCAGTCTCATCTAAAGTGTTTGTGTGTGTGTGTGTGTGTGTGTGTGTAGAAAAACTGTCATCTTCATCAGTCATTCAACAAAAATCTTACCCAGTTTTCTTCAAACCTGTATATTCTTTGGCATCCTCTGGAGAGTATTACAGTTTTTGGTGTGGGGAGTTGTAATGTTTCATATTTTTTTTTCATATTCAAAATATGAAGAATCTCTGCTGTTGTGTTTGTTTGGTTTTTTGATTGAGCTGTTTATGTGCAAGAGAATAAAAATTGCATCCATGCTGGTTTGTCCTTTGTATTCATTACTAAGATATTTTTGAAATGTAAAACAAAAAATAAGTATGAGGGATTTTTTTCCGTTGTTAATATTTCCTGCAAATCTTGTGCAAACAGAGTTTGTAAATTAAACTTGTTTTACTATCACCGACTATTAGAATGTTAGTGATTCTGGGCTTTCATTTCAGATGGGCCATCTATTCATTGTGCTTTTTCCCTTTTTAACTTTTATTTTCTTGGTCTCCAAGTAGTTGGTGATCTGGAAACAAATAAATCAATATAATAAAGGGATTTATTAAAGTTTCTTTTTAATTTAAATAGAATTTGAAGGAACTGAAGAAAGAGGATTCAGGGCAGACAGAATGTATTTTAAGAATTTGGGGTCAAAATCTGAGGCAAAAAGAAAAGAGTTCAGAAGTCATTTCAAAAGTCTTTATGATCATAAGTCACAAAGTAGGGTAATGAGGAATGTAGACTGTATGTTCAGAAGACTGTATGCCTAGGAAGTAAGGTCTTTTATGGTTTATTGCGATTTTTGCTTAACCTATACACATAAATGTGTCAAAGTTAAGCATACAAAACAACAAGCATTCTGATATAGATTGTACAGTGCAATCAAATGTATTGTTAACCCATTTATCTGTCATATCCAACTTTGATCTTTGTTTAGTTTCAATCAAGGTTTATCCTGTGAGAAGAACCAAAAGTAACTTGAGATATATTACTTTTTCTTTTCTTTCCTTCCTTTCTTCCGTCAGGGTTAAATGATTTGCCCAGAGTCACACAGATAGGAAGTGTTTAGTGTCTTAGGTTACATTTGAATTCAGGTCCTCCTGACTCCAGGGTTAGTGTTCTATCCATGGTGTCATCTAGCTACTATTTGGGACACATTTGTTGATCATCACTGTCCAGTGTTGTTTTGTTTTTCCATAACAACCATCAATGTCTTATATTTGTCAAAATCTATCTTTAAGATATCTGTCATTTTTCACCTATTTCTGAAACATTCTAGTTTATACCTATAGATATTTAAGTAAAAGGTTAGTTTTCCCTTTGAGTATAATTTGCAAAGCTAAGATCATTACAGACAATCTCAACTATCTTTAATACTATCATTTTTAAAAGGCACTGATACTTCAGTCAACCCTGTCTATTTTTCTGATTCTTTATATTGCTGATCTCTGCTTGGTAACCATGCTGTTTTACAAAAATTTGTAGATGAGTTATTCACCAGTTATTCATGGAATCTTCCATGATAGAATGAAACATAGATATCTTTACCTTGTCTTCCCCTGGTCATATTCACTACATATAAATCAATTAACTCTCATTTAACCCATTTTCCAGCATATCCCATTCCTCCACAATTTTTAAAAAGTTGAAATGTTATTTTATTTTTAGGAAGAAAAAGTGTAATTTTTTGGTTAAAACAAAGCCTTGGTCTATGATGGAGTTTTGGTATATTCAGATTTTTTTATGTCAGATTTTTAAAAGTAGGACACATATAATTCATTGTGAAAAGTGTCAATACAGGGAAACAGATTGGTAATGCAAACCTTTTGTATTAAAATAATATGAAGGTTTAGAAGAGGGGAAGTGGTTGTGGGTAATCTCAGCTCAGGACTGGAGTTTAGGACTTTAATGGGCTGAAATGAAACCCTTTGAGAGATGCCTGATTTGAAATCTGAGTTAGAATTCCATTTAGATAGGGATCCTCTAGAGCTTTGGTCAAATCTCTTGATCTTCATTTTTCCATGTCTGATTTCAAGGAATTTGAAAAGACTAATTAAGGCATAGAGATAATTTAAAAACTAAAATATTCACTGTGGATGTAAAATAATTTGTTTCTTCATATTTCATAGAAACTAAAAGAAAGAAGCCAAAGTAGTCTTGTCAAAAAAGCGTAAAACTGCTATAAAAATTACAATGTTCAAATCGGACTAGGAATAGATTTCCATATTTATTGAGAAAGGGAAGAACAGGGCCAGTAATGGAGGAATACCAACTAGATGAAATGTGGCATCTGGGACAAGTAAATTAAAATGACTCTCAGCCCCAGGAAAAACCCCCACTAAAAACAACTGCTTCTTACTCTATCTCATTATGGAGTGAGTCACCTCAGTTTGGAAATGGCACTCAGTAATAGAAATGATATTTTACCTGTTGGCGTGGATTCATTCAGTCAAGTACATCAGTCACTGAACTCCAGCATGCTAAAGTATATTTTTCATAATAGAAAAGATGACCAGAACATGAGGAGATATATCTGATGCCTCTCAGGTGTCATATTTTTTTTTACACATAAAAGAATCCCATTTATTTTTCTGAGTGGGGTTCAACCATGGTCACTGTTGTCTCAATGGCTGTTGAGCTTCATTACTTAATTTGTGTTTTCCCATATAGAAAAATAGCAGAAGAAAGGAGAAAAATGGCATAAATGTAATTTATTTAAAACCATTATTTGACATAATTAATAAGTAATACCCTTTTTAACTAAGGAAGTTCAATAGCATGAAGGGTGTCTGAGAGGAACTCTTTTTGCCACTTTGGGGACGTGCTTCCATTGGCTGTTCAATCTTCAGGTTCCTTTGCCTGTCTGTCTATCTGTCTGCCTTTCTGTTGTGTTTATTTTTGAAACTGAATCTCCATATATAAACTGGGCTGGAAATGCACTTGGCAGATCTCAGTTCTGATCCTAAGAGTGATTGACAAGAAAGCTTTAAGTTGCTCCATTTTTCTGACTGAGGCCAGTTCGCCTTTCCTTAATCTCTGGCAAATTTATCATATTCGTTCCAGGCAGTATGTCTTCCCAGAGTGCTTTAGCTCTACTGCAACCTAGAACTCCCTAACAAAAGTGACCCACCAGTTTCAACCTTACTTGGTAGCAGGGTTTACAGAACTGTGCCTTTGGATATCTTTGGCATTATTGTAGGTAAAAATGAGGGGCTTTCGGGGAATTTTCTCAAACAGGCCTATTTATTCTTATAAAATAAGCAAATCCCATTCCTCTGCCCCCAAAATGCTACATTTTTATTTTGTACATATTCTGTATTTACTAATATGATCCCATGTTATGTCCCCTCTAAAATATATTGCTTTTTTTCCTCTCTAGCTTGCTTTTTGATGGCAACCTAACTGCTTCATTTTTGCCTTTGTATCTTATGATAGTTCATGGCGCACACTAAGTTATTAATAAATGCTGATTGTTGACTGAAGGAAATACTTTATTAGCATTTGGCCAACTGACAGAAGAAAATCTTGTAGGAACTGAAGATGTAAATGTAGTCTTTTGAGAAGCTCTAACTCTGACAATACTTTATAAATATAACTTGTCAGGTACTCAGTAAATATCGATGATGGTTCTGGTGATGATGCATGAGAAAAGCTAAGAGCTGTTATTGTGATTTCTGGATTCATATTTTAATGGGCCCTCAAAAAATGAGGAATGTATTTTTCTCACATTTTCATCAAGTCATTATATTTTTAGGAGCAGAAGAAGAATTGGAAAAATAGGGGTTTGGGGGAAAATGGTATTTGTTACTATATAAAAGTATCGGAAATTGGAGTTATTATTTAAATCATTTTCTTAATTCTAAAAGATAATTTTACCACAAAGTTCTGCTTTCATAAAACAATAATAATTGACATTAGTCCTGTAACATTTTCAAAGCACCTTACCAAAGTATAGAAAGGGGGAAAAACATTCTACTATTTCTGTCATCAAGGTGTATATATTTTGATGGGAGAGACTGCATCTAAATAACTAGTCATATACAAGATACAATATACAAGATAAATGTAATTGAAAATGTAAAGTCATAGGAGGCCGGGTCAGGAAGGAAAGGCCTCCTTCAAAAAAAAAATAGAATTTGAGCTAAGTCTTGTAGGAAGAAGCTCAGGAAACTTAGAGAGATTGATGAGAGACCAGAATATTCTTAGCATAAGGGACAGCTGGACCCTTAAGGCACAGAGATGGGATACAGGGCATCAAATTTGAGGAAAGGTAAGCAGATCAGTGTAACTAGATTGTAGATTGTGTGGAGGAGTGTAAAGTGTAAAAAAAGAGAGTAGAAAGGATCAGAGGTGTAAATGTCAAAAAGAGAACTTTCTACTTATTTCTGAGAGTCATAGGAAATTCCTGGAGCTAGGAGGAAGTTGGGGTACAGAGATTTGGTTAGACTTATACTTTAGAAAAATTACTTTGGCTGCTGTGTACCGGATAGTTTGGGGTAAGGGAAGAAAAGGAAGGGAGATCAGTTAAAAGATTATTTCACTAATCCATATAAGAAGTTAAGACAGCCTAAACTAAGATTGTGGCTATGTGAGAGAAGAGAATGTAAGTGAGTGATGTCATGAGGTACAAATAGCAAAATTTAGTAATGGATTGGATATATAAATTTTATATATATATATATATATATATATATATATATATATATATAAATCCCTTAGATTATAAATTCTTTCAAAGAAAGGACTGTTTTTTGTCTCCTTTTGTATTCCCAATATTTAGTGTAGTACCTGACACATTGTAGTTGCTTAATAAATTATTATAGATTAATTAACTGATTAAGTGTGAGTGAATAGCTAGATATGCTAAGATTATACAGGTCTAATAACTGATAAAGTGGTTCCCTTAACAGTAACAAGGAATTTGGAAAGTTGAGATGGTTTGGTGGGAAAAATAGTTTTGTTTTGGACATTTTGCATTTGAGTTTCATTTACATAAAAAAGCATTGATTGTTTTGGTTTTTTTTTTTTTTTTCAATATATGATCAAGACTAAGAGAAGATATGATCCTTTCTTTGGCTGCCTTTTAACTATCCAACAACTCATTTATCAGATACTTTCAGTCTTGCAAATCTTACTTAATGTTCTAACCCCTTTTAGGGCTTCCGTATATGCCTGTCACACTTCATCTCTCTTTCATTTCATTTTAGAAAACAACTATTTTTACATAAGCTACAAAGTCACAGTCAGTAGCTTGTGCAGCAAAGACAGATAGCCCGAGGTTGTCCTGAGACTTTTCATTTTATCATTGCTCGCACACAGCAAGGCCTGCCAGGTGCAACTAGTGTAACCAGGACTCCAGCATCTCCATCATGCAGTAAGCTCCTGCCAACCTAGAGATCCTATGTGATGATACACTGGTTATATTTGACAAAGAGCGGAGATTCTGTAAATCATGCTGTTTTCATTGATTACAGTCTGAAAGTGTATTAACCCTCCTTAAGGCCTTAAGATACTCTTTTTCCCACAAGTATGTGTAATGTAAAACTGTTCAGGGAAGCTTTTCAAAGATTAATTCCTTTTTATAGATAAAAGCTCTCCAAAAAAGAGAAAGAAATTCATGAGTTTTTTTCCCCAAAATCTGTACTGATTCAGTCATATAGTTCCTTAAAACATTTTTTAAGGGAACAGATTTTTATTTATTTCTCACGAGACTATTAATTGCTTGGAAGCACATTATTTTGTCAGGTTAACCAAAACATTTGAGGTAAAATGCAAATTCTAAAGTCTAAATGATCAGGTTTATTGGAATTTGGCTACGTTTTGCTTCCCTTGGTTTTGTTTGAATTTTCCATTTTTATGATTCCCCTATTTATTTCTTTGTTTGTACACACACACATCTGCATTTCTTTTAATAGTACCGTGACTTTATTCTGAAAAAATAAGACTTCCATAATGCTTGAAGAAATGTGGTTTACTAGTTTCTTGTTTCAGGGTCAATGTTTAATGTCCTTTATAGTGTATTCTTGGTGAACAATTCCCTTTAGATTTAATGAGTACAAGAGTTTGAATTTCATAATTTTAAGCCTTATAATAGTACCACTAATATTTATATTCTCAAATTAATAATAATTGCTAAACTTTATAGAGTGTTTTTAAGGTTAAAAATATATATGTTATTTCATTTGATTCCCACAATAACTCTCAGAAATGTGGGTGCTATTATTATCCCCATTTAGCATGATAAAACTGAGACCAATGGAGGTATTCCCAGAATCACATAGCTAGTATCTAAGGCAGATTCAGTTCAATACTCTTAACTTTTCTACACCCTAGCTACATATAATATATAAAATATTAAATAACACTGCTTATAAATAAATGAATATACTTCAATTATACTTATTAATGTTTTTCAAATATGCCATTAAATATGATACAGAAGATACATGGCTTTATGATTATGAGATAATAGCATTTGATTTTTAACAGAGAAAAGATAATACCTTTATATGTACATGAACATGTAGGTGTGCATATATGTATGTAAATACACATACATATGTAACTATTTTGGGAAGGGCAATTTATGTTTTATAGGGAATTTCTCTTAGGGAAACTTCCATCCTTGATGACAAATTCAATTCATCTATGACTTAGAGTTTTATGGAGTTGTTTGAGGCACTAAAAGATTAAGTAATTTGTTTATGGTCAAGCCACTATATGTGTTAAAGGCAGGCCCTGAACCTAGGTTTTTCTAACTGCCAAAACAGGGTCACAAGCCATTTGTACCATCTTGACTTTCTTGCACACTATATACAGTAAGAAAAACATGGCATAAAGATCATTGTCTAAGACTTGTAAAAGTAGAAAACAAGACATTTAATTGCACCTAAAATTTTAGGGAAAATCTGATATTTAACCTGATTTGAATGAATGAAGGAAAAAGTCTTTATTAGGCAATATATGCAAAACATCTCATTAATGACATTGACACTAGTAAAGAAAGAGAAAGATTTCCTGATGCCTTGGACATCAAAACTTTTGGGATCATTTGTATGTTTTCTAAGTTAAATAAGTGAACAATTTATTGTTATATTAGGGGGAAAAAACCTTTATTTTACTACTAGAACATCTTAATTGAAAATACTATTGTTCTGCATTTTTCTTTACAAGATGTTTTAAATGTTTACTTGTATTTTAAGATTAGGATACAAAAATAAAACATTAATATTAATCCATGTTAATTCATAACTTCTAATACATTTTTCAAAAACGACTCAAAAAATCCAGATCTTTATGAATGAAACTAGAAAGATACAAAAAAGCAAATTTGAAAAAAAAGTATAATTATTAAATGAAATATAAAATATCTATAATGCATTTAAAAATGCAGAATAATTTCTCATCAAAATGTTAACATCCTTGGCTATCCCAATCAAAAGCTTACCAGGATAAGGTAACAGAGCTACAAGAATTATCCATTGAATAGTGTTATGACCTATATGAGTAAATGAGTGCAAGGGGAAGAATGGAGGCTGTGGCCCAAGTGCCCAGACTACTGGGAGTTGTGCTTTGTCTATATATAAGAGTCTAAGGCTGCTACAGAAAAAGGGTAGTACGGAACAGGGCCAACATGTAAATTAACAAATTAGGTAAAACTTGTATGATGCCAAAAGGCTTCCCATATGCAGAAGCCAGTTTGGTAATGAACTTTGTGGTTCAGTTAATCTTGTTGGCCGATTGGCACATGCTAACTTTGAGGGCCCTGAGTTACATGCCTAATTTGCCTATTGGTCATCTAAAAATGAAATAAGGAGGAGCAGAGAGAGAAATTGCCAGTGTTTGAGGAATTTACATAGAGTGGAGTGATTATCAGTGCAACAGTGCTCATTTCATAGAACCCACTGACAAGTAATCTAGGAAATGGATCAAGATTGAAGACTATATACTAGTAAATATAAAGAAAGACCATTGTCTGAATATCTGTAACTTATAGTATTTTTCTTATGGCAACTATCCCATAATGCTTTAGGAAACATAGGCAACCATGTATGGGATAGATCTTTGGTAACCTGGTTCAAAAAGGGGATTTGATGAGAGGAAGTCTCATTTTCTATTTTCTACTCAAAATACACTGTGCTTTACAAACTTTTGCATTAAATGGGAGTAGACAAATTCTATATTATTTAAAACATACTTTTATATTTAAGACTAACACATGCTTAAATACAATTAATAGAGGAAATGACTCATTTCTTTAGAAATATAAAATCTGATGGATCATTAATATTTGAATAACCTGCTGGGAATTGAGGGAACTAGTAAATGTTAAGAAAGAAGAAAGAATTACCAAAATAGATATTTAACTACTACTGTCTTAGAATATGAAACAAAGTTCCCAGAATTGAGGCTTTTGACATAGAAAATAGTGAATGAGTCATTACAACCCTGTACCCAAGTTTTCCTCTTTGTGTCTAAATCCCCTTGCCCAGACACTGGTTTGCCTTAATGTGAGATTGACATTTATAATGAATGTATGCATACACTTAGTATGCACATGGCAGTTTATATTTCCTAAATGTTTTCTATTAATTAATTGATCCCACTCCCCTGAGTGGTAAATCAATACCATTATCTCCTCTTTATGTATGAAGAAGCTGGCCGAACACAAAGGAATGAAGTGATATACTTCATGTCCCAGGACTGTTCTTCTTCATTCTGTTCTTCTTATAGTCATAATGGTGATATGAGTGATCTGATCTGATAATGGAAATAAGAAATTTTTCTGCCTTTAGTTTGTCAGAAATTTCCATGAATATCTTCTATACTTAGTGTATTGCATTATCTGTTCATTCTTTTCTTTGTTATCTACTGAATTCCATTTCTTTTTGCTTATAATGATGTTTTTGACTTGCTTTATATCCTCAGCATTTGGCTTAATAAATGCTTGTTGACTGATTGTTTATTAGTGATCCACAACTTCTCAATATACTAATTGCTTCATTTAGGGTACAAGGTTTAAAATTTTAAAGATGGATAGGAAAGTGATCTGAGATTTAGAGACAGAAGGAACCCTACAAGCTCATTCACTCATTTTATGGACCTGAGATCCAAGGAGCATGTATATGACTTGTCCAAAATAACGCATGTAATAAGCAGGTGAGCTGAGATTTAAGCCTCTGACTACAAATCTAATATCCTTCCTGTTTTATACCAGTTGCCTCTTATTAGAATATTGACATGCATTCTGAAAGAAACAAAATAACCTCTGCCTCATGGCTGGAAACTATTTAGATATAATTAACAATTAAAAAAAACCCAAAAGAATAAGAATTTGGGCACAAGATGCCAGTCTCCATATTTGGTATGATTACTTCTACAATACCTAGAATTGTGGATGACAGGGTAGACAGTATGAGTATTTAACTAACAAATAGTAAGATTGTGGAGCATTTTGTAAAAAGTCGTAGAGTTCCCTGGAAAATTAAAGAGAAGAATGAATAAAACAAAGATTATACTGTGAGTCAAAAAACATCATGATTATTGAACAAAGCACTCAAGAGTACAGAGCCCCAGATTCCAGTTACTTTAGTTTGTATAGGAATATATCAAATGAATAAGATTCCCATAACTTGAAATAGACAAAAGCAACAAGACCACCAGAGAGTCTGATTCAAAAAAGGAAGTCAACTTTATAGGGGATAATGAAGAGATTTAGGGAATTGAGGCCCAGAGGGTCACTTTGATCAAATAGGGATTAAGTAGTAGAATCAAGTCTTCTAACTTTGCAGTCCAAAATCTTCCTATCACACCATTGCAGCCATGTTTCTTGAAAAACATCTGACTCCTTGGCAAATTATATAATTCTATTAAGTTTGCTAGACTTATGTTCCTTTTGCTATGCTGAGGTTGACTGTTAGCTTGCTTTTTAAAATTCAAACCACCTTATCCTTACTTGGCCAAGTAGTTAGAGCACTGAATTGGGAATCATGATGGAAAGATTTTTTTTTTATTTCAAAGTTGAAAGACTTGGCTCTTCTACTCAATCTCTATATGACCTATTTATAAATACATCAAATAAAAAATATTATAGGATTATAAAAGAAATCAATTATATAATTATAGTAATAATATAGTAAATTAGTTGGCGTTTGGGGTTTGTTAGTTCATTTGTTTTTAAGTTCACAGACCCTTGCCTTTTTTTTTTTTTTTTTTTTGCTGAGATAATTGGGGTTAAGTGACTTACACAGGGTCACACAGCTAGGAAGTGTTGTGTCTGCGGCCAGATTTGGACTCAGGTCCTCCTGACTTCAAGGCTGATGCTCTGTCTACTGTACCACCTAGCTATCCCAACCTAGACCCCATTTGAAAGTTGCTTAGAGCACTAAGAGGTTGTGTTTGTAAGGTGGGGATTTGAACACATGCTCAAGGCTAGCTCTCGATGGACTATGCTATCCTGCTTCTTCAGTGATATTTAGTCAGTAAATTGAACACGAGAAAATAATCCTACTATGGTGTAGTAGGATAGATAGGCGCTATAATGATGCCTATTTTTACAGATTAGGAAAATGAGAAAGCAGAGGTTATGTGATTTGCTCAGTATCATGTGTCTGAGGCTAAATTTGAATTTTTTCTTCTAATTACCAGGCCTAGTGCTCTATCCATTGCTCCATCTCATTGTGGAACAAGTAAGGAGGTAAAAAGGAAGAGAATTTCATACCTGAGGGACAGTCTGGGATAGGGCATGGAGGATAGGAGAAGGAATTTTATGTATGGTGAACAAAGAGTCTGGTTTAGTAAGAACATGATGAATAATAATGTATGGTTTCCCTACAAAGGTAGGTTAGAGGATTTTAAATGCCTTTGTGTTTTATCCTTCAGGAAACAGGGAAGAGAAGAAATTGTTCTTTTAGGAGGAAAAGAACTTGACAAGGAGTCAGGAGAAATAAATTCCTGTCCCTATATTTCTATTATTTGCCTAAGTTCAATTTTCAGAAGAAGCAGAATAGCACAGTAAGGCAGTAAACATTTTTAAAGCACCTACTATGTTCCAAGCACTATGCCAAGTGACGGCAATACGGAGGAAGCAAAAGATAATCCCTGCTCTCAAAGAGCTTATACTTCAATTTCAGAGATCAGACTAGACAACTTCTAGGACCTTGTCTTCTCTTTAGAACTCAACACCACTGCTTCCATTTATTGTTTTTCGCCTTTATGCTAGTCCTTCATTTCTTTATCTGATTTCTTCAAAGGTCCTAAAATACCTTCGTTTAATGCAACAGCCTCATCCAGTGTTCTCTGTGGATAACTTCTTTTTCTAGGTCTTTGCTTCCTGGACCTTGACAAAGTTATCCTTCATTTCCAAAATCCCAAGTATGCCCCAGGGTTGTGACCACTCAATCTTTCTACATGCATTTATGCCTGACACACATGCACTCACTTACCTATATCTGTATGTAAAAGCATATGTACAGACAGACAGACATGCATCTGTGTGACTGTGTGGTAAGTCACTTAATGCTATTTGCTTCAGTTTATAAAATGAGCTAAAGAAGGAAATGACAAACCACTTAAGTTTCTCTGCCAAAAAAACCCTAAATGGGGTCATGATGAATTGGACATAATTGAAAATGACTGAACAACAAATATATGGCTGTATTCCTTCTCTCTTTCTCTGTTTCTTTCTCTTTGCCTCTCTGTGTGTTTGTGTTTCTCTCTCCTTCCCTCCTTGTCTTCCTCCACTTTCCCTCCTCTCTCCCTCTCTCTCTGAGTCTGTCTTTCTCACTCTCCCTTTCTTTTCCCTCTCTCCTTCTCTTCCTTTCTCTCTCTCATCCCTATCTCATCTTTTTCTCATTTCTATCTCATTTCTCTCTCTCTCTGCTTCTCTGTCTCTGTCTCTCACTGTCTCTTTCTCTGTCTCCGTCTGTGTCTCTCTCTCATCTCATCGTGTGTGTATGTGTGTGTATCTCTGTCTTTCTCATTTTCACTCTGTATGTTTATCTCTATCTCTCTGTATCTGTCTTTCTGTACAGGAATTGTTGCTACTTATTTCTTTGTATTTTCATTTCTTAATTCAGTACTTAGAACATAGTAGGCACTTAATATATTTAATTGATTGATTACTTGATTGTCTGAGGTGACTCATTTAAGCTCAGGAGGACTCATTTTCTTCTTGGTGAAATATGACATTATACATTAAGGTCTCTTCCAGCTCCAAGGGAAATGATGCTCTGAATTTTGTCACTGATGAGTAAACTATTTCTAGGATGATCTCTGAATTTCCCTTCCAGCCCCAGAAATCTATGATTCTATTAATAATTAAGATGAGCTATTCTCATCCTGCCAGTATTTGCTGCCTAGCTTGTAATAGTTTTTGTAAAACTACTTCCTAAAACTTTATTTGTAACAGTTCATGTTATGTTGCTTTTAGGATATCCATCATTTTACTCTTTTTCCACCACTTCTTTCCTGACTTCAATGAATACACAGATGTCACCTGTGGATTTAACTTAACAAAAAGAATGAGATTCATATGAAAGACTTCCAGTTTATTCTGCATTCACCCCCATTGTGCCTAGAAATTGCATCCCATGTAATATGCATGGTAAGCAACAGTCCTTAGGCCTTTACCCAGCGGGAATGTTAGGGTTGAATATCAAGGACCACAGAGATGTAAGGAAGCTTCCTTATTCCTTTTTTTTTTTTTTTATTCCCCTTTCTCTATCTTAACACATCTTTCTTTTCTCTACTCCAGACCCAGAGTGTATCATTTATCGGTTAATAAGTTGTCTGACAAGATAGCCACTTTGTCCCTAATTGTTCGGTTTATTTATGTATTATTGATGAGCCTGGACTTGAACTCTGCTTTCCTCAGAGGCTGCTTGATAAATCTGTTGGCTAATTCTGTCTAAGACACTGAATTACCTGCTCTGGCATAATACACGACGGCATTGCTCTTACTTTGTATTCCTCCAAGGCCTGAGATGTACATTTCTAACATGCTGTGTTTAACAGTAAGAAATGAAATCAGATCTATAATTCAAATTGCTCTTTGTGTGTGGGGGTGGTGTTGGGAAGAAGGGGGAAAAGGCTCCTTAGTGATGTGCTGATTGTATAAAACCCATGTTCTAATAATTCTAGCTTCTGGCTATTGTGGTTTTTCACACCCTGCATTGTTTAAAGCTATTTTAAACTGTTTGAACTTTGAATTAGGCTGAACTATTAGGCAGGTAGGTCGAAGTTGTATTGTCATTTATTTTTTCTGCACTTGGAATTGAAATGATGGAAAAAGAGAAGGAAAGTTAAAGAGATAGATTCATGCTAGAGGAAGTAAGATAATATTTTTTAAAGGCAAATCAAGAGTGGCCTTAGCCCAAAGGGAGTTTCAAGCTGGTATAGTGGATAGAGTACCAGGACTGAAGTCAGTAAGACTCATTTACCTAAGTTAAAATTTATCCTCAGACACTTACTAGCTGTGTGACCCTGTGTAAGTCACTAAATCCTGTATATCTCAATTTCCTCATCTGTAAAATGAGCTAGAGAAGGAAATGACAAACCATTCCAGTATGTTTGCCAAGAAAATCCCAAATAGTCACAGAGAGTGTGCATGTGCAAGGATAATGCTAAATGCTAGTGATCCAAAGCTTCCCCCAAGTCAAACAGTTCTTGCCCTCATAGGGATTGTTCTACTTAGGGGAAACAACATGTACCCAACTAAGTATATATATATATATATATATATATATATATATATATATATATATATACAAAATACTTTTCTTGAGGAGAAGGCTCTAAAAAATTGGAAGGAGCAAGAAGAGATTCTTGAAGCAAATGGCATTTGAGTTGAACCTTACTGGAAATTTATGTATTCTAAAGGCAGAAGTAAGGAGGTGTTGAATTGTAGATATATTGAACAGCCTATACAAAGGAACAAAAATAGGAATTGGGATGTTGTATGTAGACTATGTTGTCTGTGTCAATGTGTAAAGAGATCAGGGCAAGGGGCAAATAGGATAAGATCATGTTGGTCTAAAAAGACAAGTGGAGCAAAATTGGGAAGGGGCATAAATTCCAAATGAGCTTTTATTCCATGCTAGAGACAAGAAGAAACTGCTGGGCTTCTAGAGCAGGAGAGTTACTTGTTCTGACCTATGCATTAGGAAAATCAATTTGACAATGGATTGGAGGATGAATTGGAGAGTAGAGAGTCTGGCTATAGGGAAACCAGTTAAGAGGCTACAATAATAGGCCAGAGGTCATTAGGATTTTGACTAGGGGAGCAACCAGGTGATTGAAGCACAAAGATAAATGAAAGAGATTTTGTAGAGCTTTAATCAGTAAGATTTGGCTCTTGATTTGGTATATATTCAATAAATGTTGAATTAAATTGGGTTGAATTTAGATCAAAATCTATCATAAAAATATGTGTTATTCAAGTTTCAGAGATAACATTTAAATAATAATAAAAATCAATTTTCAATAGTTAGGCTTTATATAAGGAAATATTTTTATTGTTATTACTATAAATAGAATAAGATACTTCTGGAGAAAGTGGAGTTGGTTCCCTCTGACTAGGTGTCTTTAAGAAATAATTGAATGGCTGCTTTAGTGTATCATGGACATAATTTTAGGTATAGGGCAGACATAAGTAGCCTTTGAGGTCTAGTCTGAAATTCTAGTTCTACCTCCCCCAAAGACATGATTTCATCTTCTCAAAAATATAAGAATCCCTAAATTATTTTGGATTTTCTCTCACATTTATCATAAAATATTCTACTTTTAAAAATTGGGACTTGATGATATGATGAGTATTAAATACATTCTTCAAGGCTAAAAAAAAAAGGACATAGTCCTTTTGTTCTCAGACTATATACTCCTTCCTTTAGATTTTTCTTGAAATTCTTATAGAATTTGATAGACTTTAGGTTCTGCTGTATATAATCATGGCTATTACATTTCCCTTGTCAATTTCAAATTCTTCTTCAACATGAGGATTATCCACATTCTGGATTATTTCAAACCAATCTGATATCCCAGATTCATTTCTCTCTTACCCCTTGCACAATACTAAGTTTCTGGCTGTCTTTCTCAACTGTTATATCCTCAAAGAATGTAAATAAATACTAATATTAGCCTCATCTAAATGTGACTTGGAAGGAAGACATCCTGTATAAAGTCATATAGGGTATTCCAAAGTCAAATGCTGTATAAATGAATTTTTGATTATTTGCTCTTTTGGATTAAAGCTATCTCAGGCTGCTTTGCTTAGCAAAAATAAGGTCCTCAATATTCAGTTGGATACTAGAGGAAAATAGCAAGGGCATTAGGATACTTGCCATAACCAAAAAGTCCCTTCATTATCTAGTACCAAGTTATGATCCTAGGAGTATAGATTTTACCATATTCTCCATAGTGAAGGCAGAAAGTAGTAGATTCCTATGTCATAAAAAAATTGAGTTTTATACGTGTTAGACATAACACATATGAATATGTACATATATATGTATTTTTATACATGCATGTGTGCGTGTAATATCACCTAATATTTATTGGGTGCCTATTATGTGCCAAACAATGTACTGCATGCATTGAGAAAAAGACAAAAACAGTCCATGCTTTCACAAAACTCACAATTTAATATGCATACAACTACAAACAAATAAAATGTTTAAAAAACACAAACATTTCCCATCAATATTTTGTTTGGAAAATGCATGCAATTGAGATATGCAGTTCTGAAACACATAAACTCAAATGTACTTAACTACTTATAAGATTGCTTGCATTTTAGCTAAAATTATGCTATTTTAATGTAGAATATTTAAAGTGTACATATGAAATGGTAAATATATCAGTCATATGTATGATTTTATATCCTGAGTTGGCAATGGGAAAGTAGACCTGCTTAGGAATCTGTCTTTGCTCCATTGACATGAATGATCCAGCTTAAAAGAAAAGTAAATATTTGTTTAATAAGAAAAAATAATTTTAAAAATAATTTATCAGTGTAACATGACATGTTTAGTTTACGATTTGTTTCTACTTTTGAAACTATACTTAACTTATTATTTCAAGTTTCTATTTGCCATGACCTTGAAGGATAATTCACAAGAAATATCAAAACTGTGTACATTCAACTCAGCATTACAGGACTGCTCAAGGGGTATTTTAAAGGGAAAAAATCCTACGCCCTCTTCTTTGAATATTAATATTCATTTTCTTAATGGCTAAAGTAATAGTATACTGGGGATTTTTATAGAAAGCTTATTAAATGAAAGAACAGATAGATTAATAATATAATATTTTATACAGAAAGGTAAAATAATACCATATGTATCACTGGAGATTACATAATTTCTTGGATGTCCATATAATAAAGCACTTTAACTGATTAATAGAATAGCTAAAGTATCTGGCTAGGTTATGTGATTGCTGAACTAAACCAGAAATTATGATACAGTAGAGTAAAATACAAAGAGATATTGTGATTCTGTGGAGAAAATTAATGCTGAAAATGAATAAGAACCACTTTACTTAATAAAAATGTTATGATAAGAGTAGTTTTATCATAGTACTGTAATTTTAAGCATACAATTGTATTGCTTTATTTTAATACCATATCAGAGCTTCAATAATTTATATGCAGTGAAAGGCTCAGCACACTGCTATTGGGAGGTTGTATGTCTGTGTGGATATCTGTGTGTTTGCATATATACTGTAGTCTACTATATGTATTCAGTCAATATGTATTCCAGTCAATTTATGATGTGAATTGTACTTCTTGTTCTTCAGTCATTTTGGTCATGTCTGACTCTTTCTTTGTGACCCCTATGGGGATTTTCTTAACCAGAAAAAAAAATCCTAAAGTAGTTTGCCATTTCCTTTTCCAGTGTATTAGGCAGACAGTGATTAATTAATTTATCCAGGATCACACAGTGAGTGTCTAAGGCCAAATTTGAACTCAGGTCTTCCCAATTCGGGTTCCTGCTCTATCTATTGAGCAACCTAGCTATCTCCATGAGTGTTCACTTTATAGGCTATCGGTGACGAACTTTTAATATTCTGTCCTTCTGGTTTCTTCCTATATGCCACTATAATTTTGTGTTTCTTCACCCTTTTGATAGTCATTGTATAATTAGCAAATATAAACTTACTTTAATTGATTAGCCTGTTAAAAGCATAAATGAAAGACAAATTTGCTTTCAAAAAAAAGAAATATCCCAGAGTCTTATTAACATCTTGGTAGTTCAATACCATTTGAAATTATCTATTCTTCTGAACTCCTTCATTATTAGAATATATTGAAATCTGATGATCTATGTGGAAAGGGAATATAATGTAAAGAAAGTCACCCTGAACCTAGATTCATAAAGCTCTAAATTCATCTCTTCTTTAATAACACCAATTGCATGACCTTGAACAAGTCATCTTGTCATCCTCCTGAGTCTCAGTTTCTCCTGATGTAAAATGAGAATAAAATGTATTTATTGCAAACCTTTACACATTGTCATGAGCATCAAATGAGATAAGAAGCTCTCGCCTAGATAGACAAATCAGTTGTGTGACCCTTGGCAATCTCTTAGAGGTTGTTTCCTCATGTATAAAGTTGTGATAATGATACTTTTAAGGCATAACTCACAGGCTTATTGTGAGGAACAATGAAATAATGCATGTAAAGTGCTTTTTGAACCATAATGTGCTATAGAAATTTTGACTATTATAATATTGTCAGAATTGTCAGTTTTGTCAGAATCCATTTTAAACACATATTAACAAGGTCTCTTGAAGTCAATGAAGTATTATTGAGTCTGATTATTCCCATTCTTTTTGCTCCTATTAATGCCCTTGATTGAGGAAGGGAGGATTGGATAAATTCTCCACGGGAGGCAAGCACTTCATCCCCCAACACATTAGTATTATCAGGTCTTTATGAAATAGTCCTCCTTCACTCAAACATAATCATAGAATACTGCTAAATGGGAAAAGATGAGCTTGGCACTAGTCAAGACGCTGCCACTGTATGGTTTTCTAGAAAATGTTTTTCCCTATCCCCAAACCTCCTAAAATTTAAGCAGTACCAAGCTAAATGTCAAAGAAAATTTATAAGGAATAAAGGTAGGCAATTATCTCTTCCAAGATCTTTAAGTGCACCCAGGCAATAATCAAGATTGGTTTTTCTGTTTTGAAAATAAACCAGAAGTCCAAATAAGTGATTTGACCTGAGTGATCAAGTGAATTAATGAAATAAGACTAGAACTTAGTATAAGTTAGTATATTTAAGTTAGTATATATATATATATATATATATAAATTATATATTTAAGTATATATTAAGTATATTTAAGTTAGTGTATATATATATATATATATAAATTAGTATAATAAAACTAGAAGTAAGACTAGAACTCAAAGTTTGGAAGGTCAAGATTTCTTTTCATGTTTCTCATAAATTGTCACTTTTACCACATGATACTGTCGTTATAAATCTTAAGGGGCTATATGTGTCTGGTGTTATTGGCATTTGCAGTTAGCATTTATATAGTGCTTCAGATTTACAAAGCATTTTACTAATATCTCATTTGATCTTCTAAACCTGGAACGAAATTGTTATTATTATCTTCATTTTATAGATGAAGAAACTGAGTTGAGTGACATGCTTGGAATCAAATAGTAAGTTTTTACAGGCTCTTTTTATTTAGATCTTCCTGACTTCAGGTTCAGAACTTTACCACTTATATATTTTGATAAGTTAATACAGGTGGGTAAGATCTTTTACCTTACCATTTTATGTAGTGCTGTCAGAGTTAACAATATTATCAAGAAAAGATCTCTGGACTTCCAGTCAGAAATTTTGGGTTTACCCCTTACTATCTATATGACCATCTCACTAGACCCAATATTTCTCATTTGCAAAGGAGAGCAATTTTTCCTACTACCTATCATGTCACGAAGATGAAATGAAATTATGTTTCTGAAATTGCTTTACAAACTATTGCATTCTGCATAAATGTAAGCCATTAAAACCCCCATACATACATAACCCTCACTCCAATATTTTTGAAAATTATTCTATATTATAGGTATAGAACTAGAAGAAACATTGGAAGTATCTAATCTAATCGTTTCATTTACAGGCAAGGAAACTGAAATCAAAGACAGTTAAACAGTGTATTACTTTACACTCTTAGATTTGATCTTTACAAAATTTTAGTGAAAGAAGTACCATACGTATTATTTTCTCTATTTTACAGATGAGGAAACTAAGCTGAAAAAAGTATGCCTTGTCCACACAGTCACCCAAATAACAAGAGTTTGAGAGTGGATTTACAAATAAGTCTTTCTTATTCCAGGTCCAAAACTATGCATAATGCTACCCTGGTCTCTCCATTTAGTTGACAGTCCTAGTCTATGTTAGGCTAGAATAATGCAGATAAATGCTATTCTACTTGATAGTGGCTTTGTAGCCTACACAAAGCAGTTATAGGAAGAAACTCATATGATTTTCTTTTGTATGTTCAGAAAAAACCATGAATTCAGAGGTAACGTGGAATATCCAGGCATATGTATTCTATATTCAACTTGAGATGCTTAAAACATGAATGTTGGCTGATGTGATTTTTCTTCTGAAAGCAGATGGAAGTTTGAGGGTGTGTTCCATTTGATCTTATTCTATCAATAAGGAGTATATTTAAGCATTGTTCATGCTACAACTATGAGAAACTATTACAAGTTAATTTTAATGTGCCATAGTAGGTAGTTAAAGCCCTTTGGAACTTTGCCATGATAGTTTCTGGGCACAGTTTTATGTAAAAGAACAACAGATATTTCCATGCTAGGGCATATTCATGGGGTGTAAAACAAAGAAACCCAATCATTTCTCTCCAGGCTACATAAGTAAGGCTATGGATAGAATACTGCATTCTATCTGAGGTAATGCACCATGCTATGAAAAGGACATTGACAAATGGGAAAGGAGCTGGCAGAGGACAAAAAGGGATGAAATGTTTGGTCAAAAGACCAAAGGGAAATGGCTAGAATCACTATAAATATTAAAATTGTAAAAAGAAAAAGAAGGAATAAAACTCTAAAGATTTGTAGGATTTTTGTAACTTGGAGGAAGAGGGTAATTAATCAAAAAGATATAAACTAAGATTAGAGAAATTATTGTAATCATTACAAAACTGTAAATGAGGCAGCAAAATGATAGGAGATTGTGGGCTCAAAGATATTGGAAGCTAGGCAAAAAAATCTACAATTAGAATGTTAGAAGAATTTTGAGAATGCTACATCTGTATTATAGAAAAATAGATTGAATGACCTTTGATATTTCTTTCAACTGAAATAAAGGGTAGCACACTAGTGGATAAATGTCTAGTTGAAGTAAATTATTTTTAGGCATTTTTCTGATATTCAATCAGTTAAAATGTTAATAAGACTTTCAATTGTAAGACCTGTGAAAATTTATCCTATCTGAAAGAGAAAAACAAATGTATTGAAAAGAAAATGGTGCATGTCTGAATGGTATACATTATAAAGTAGTATTTTTAACTGAGCTTGGTTTTTGAAAAGTTACCAAAAGTTACCAAAAGTTACCATTCCTTTTGTTTTCTTTAAATGTTTGTTCTATCAAAGGTCTCTATAAGCAAGATATTTTAATGACAATAAAATTGACCCCATAGTGGTCTATACTATTATGACTAGTTACAACTATATTGAGCTGAGTAAGTAATAAGTTAAATGGTAATTATTCTATGCCTTAATTTCAAATTTTTAAATTATTCCTTTTAAATCTTAAAGTTATATAGTATATTCTTTCACTACTTACCAAATAAATATTTTTCTTTATAATATTATATTCCATTTTATCCCAGTTAAGTTAGCCAATTTACAAATATGTTCTTTTTTATATTTTTCTTACTTGAGCCACTGCAATGCCCTAATTTTTCTTTTATTTCTCTGTACATCTTTCCTTTAATCTGTTATCTTTATGATTTTAAGATTCTCACAATTGAACACACTGTTCTAGACTGTCTACACAAATTTTTGCAGAAAGGGACTTTTACATTTTCCTCCTATATGACAGATGTTGAAAAGTTTTGAAGGTGCCAAACAATCGTACCAGCAGTGAAAGAATCTACACACCCAAGTGAAGGAATTAATCTCAGATGTTTCATGCCCCATCTTTATAAGATTTAGGAACTGTTGTAAATGAGGTGAAAGTTAATAAAGTGTGGAAATTTCTGAACATGGGTCAAGAGTATCAGAAAATATGAGTATACTTGACAAATTATTCTTTTAATTTATAGATTCAGAAACATATGACAAAGGGAAGCCAGACACTAAATCCAACCTCCTTTCCCCTGTTGCTCATCTAAATTTCAATTGAAAGCTTGAGTTCTTTAGCTATGTGCCCTTATATATAGTAGAAGTGACAATTATTTTGCATATATAGAATTTTCTAAATTTGGAATCCCTTATGGAATAATAATAGATCATGACCCAATTTTATTTAATATAAATTTTCCCCTTGGCTGTCTTTTGGTAGTTTAATCAGCCAATAGAATTTTCTCATGGGGGTTCTGATTGGTTTTCATTCATTTCCATTATATACACGAGAATAGGTTTGGAATTGTGTTTAAGGTTTTGTCTTCTCATTCATCAAAAAGCATTTACTAAGCACTTACTACATGCCAAGCTGCAGGCTAAGCATTGGTGATAGAAAGACAGAAATGAAATAATTAGATGGTGGTACTGCCTACCAGGGGTAAATTGAGGCAAGGTAGTGAAGGACTTTCACAGTTAAATAGAGAATTTAATATTTGATCCCATTGGTAATAAGGATTCAGTGGAGTTTAATAAGTAGGAGAACCATATTTGCAACCAATTGTAGACTGCATTGAAGAGGAAAAGGTTTAAAACAGAGAAACTAATTATGAGACTATTGCAGTCATGAAGGAAAAGGAGTAATTCATGTATTTCCATGAATAGAGAGAAGGGGACAGGTGTGAGAGATGTTATGGAAAGAGAAAAGACAAGGGAGAGGGAAGATTCATAGGTAATACCAAAGTTATGGATCTGGATAGCGTGGAAGAATGGTGCTACTCTCAACAAAATTAAAGAAATTCAGAAACATCATTCATTAAATAGTGAGGACTAGTTTTTAATATGATGCCAAGGCAAAGTTACATTTGTCAGCATTTCCAATTTCTTTTTCATTAGAACTAACTCTTCATCACTTACATAGTTATTGCCCTTTATGTCTTCCACTTACTTGTGATGAAAATTTTCTCTTCTCCTTTACAGTTCTGAATCATTTAAAAAAGGATGTCACACTTTGGGACAAAATGGTAAAGATAAAAGAAATACATAGCTTTGCTATGAAATAATGAGACTGCTTTATAGATCATATCAGAACATTGCCCTTTAAAATAGTTTCCACAGGAGGTGAAGCATTTATTCCAGTAAGGACACTAGTGCTCAAAACATTCTTGCAAATTCTTTTTTTTTTTTTTTTTTTGGCATTGTTTTCAAAGATAGTTTGTGGAGTTAGCAGAAGAAAAACATTCACATTATTTTATAGTCATATCTTATTTCTGGACCCCAAATGTAGTTACCTATTTTGGTCATTTACTTGATTCTTCAAATACAGTTTGAAAGGATTCTTCACTTTTTAAAAAGATCAAATCCATCTTTAGATAATAAATATTAGTCACTATTCTTGTATGACAAAGTTTAGAGTTGGGACCAAAATTAGGTCTCGATCTTGTAGGGTCACCTTTGTAGCAACATCTTTTCACCTTGTGGAATGGTAAGCTTATCAAACAAGTTTATGTTTTCGCTCCTACTTCTTCATACAGTTCAGAATGGTAGAATAGTATTTGGTCCTCAATTTAAATGAACAGGAGACCAGCTGAGAGGGTTACTATTTTCTAGTTCAGGTACAGAGGCTCACTGGTTCTAACACAATCACACAAAGAGCCTTGTGGTACTCCCACTTTCTTCTATTTGGATATTGATACACTCTTCTCTGTCTGTTCTCTCTTTCCTCAGTCAGAGCTGCTTTTGATGACCTGCTGTGCTCCGTATTACCATTTCATTCAACCAGTGCATGACATGGAGGCTAACAGATTCAAGGCTCTATCTGGCATCAACTCATGCAGCCTTGAAGCTGAAAGCTAAATAAACATACATCCTCTCATTGATACTCCATCACATCCCACTCCCTATATAGATATAATAGAACTGCATAGCAAGCCATGATGTTAGTTTAGTAGTATCTGATTGTTTTTTTTTATATGTATGTAGTACAAGATATTTATGTACTCTGATAACAAGTGAATTTCACTGTCAGTATTTTTTAGTAAGACTTATTTCTTTGAAAACTTCAGTGCTGTTAGAAAGATGCAAATCATGGTAATATACCTATTTCACAGGGTTGGTGTGAGGGTAAAATAAAATATTTGAAAAGTGTATTGCAAACTATACGGCACTTTATAAATGTTTATTGTCATTATTATTATTGTTATTATTATTGAAAACTCTATTTGGGATTTGAATGCTGTGTCTTAAAGTCCTTAGAGAGTAATTAATGTTAATCCAAGTTAGGTGGTTCAGTGGATAAAGTTGTAACTCTAAAGTCAGAAAAATTTGATTTTAAATCCATCCTTACATACTTACTAGTTATTGTGACCATGGACTACTTAACCTCTCTGCCCCAATTCCCTCAACTGAGAAATGAGGAAGATAACTGCATTTACTTCCCAGAGTGTTGTGAGGATCAAAAAGGATGATATTTAAAAAGCACTTAGCACAGTACTTCATCCATAGTGGGTGCTTCATAAATGTTTGTTTCCTTCTTTTCCAGAAAAGAGTGCATAGATTAGAGTAGACTAAGGGAAAGAGCACTGAATTAGAATCAGAAAAGCTGGATTTTCTTGCCCAATCATGTAACTTTAGGGAAGCTGCTTTCCCTCTCAGTGGGTTCAATCCTTCTATGTAAGTAATACCTGAAATGTGTGGTTTGAACAAGTAATCTGTAAAGTTCCTTCTAACTCCAAAATTTTAGGATTTTTATCTCTGCTGAAAACTGGCTAAAATTATATGATGCTAAAATATTCAGAAAGTGCTGGTCCAGGGTATGATATGCTGAAACTTCCAGTATACAGATACCAAACTAAGCATACTGAGCTACTACTGTCTTCATGAAAGCAGGAACATATCCCCTGTAAAGCCAGGAGCCATCAGTCTTTTGCCACTTTTCCCTCTGTGCTTACACCTTGGCAATCATATAACCATCTATTTTTCTGTGGTAGAGAAGAGAATTTTGTTTGTTCTTACATATTTTTGAGTGGTCATAAGCACTTTTGTAATAAATCCAATTTATATGGCAGTGGGGTTGATTGTTAGTTTCACTCATAGAGCACTGAACTCTATAATTTCTACCCAGGCAATTAATATGCCTCATAATAAATAATAACACAGTTATTATCTCTGGGGAAATCTAGAGCCAAACTTTGAATACCTAGTAATTTTTATGTATTGTTTTCTTTTAGATCCCTTGGCTTTCCTAGCATATAGGTCTGTATCAGTCCTCTACTAATCCATCAAATAAACAAGCCAGCACTCTTTTATTAAGCACCTACTTCTGCCATGAATAGCTCTAAACCCTGGAAATACAAAGTAAAGGCAAAAAAAACCTTCAAAGGGGTCTCAATTTAACAATCAGTGCCCTTGCTGTAAATGGCGCTCAATAGAATGTGAGTTCATTAGGGACACAGTTTCTTCCTCCCTCCCTCCTTCCTTCCCTCCTCCCTCCTTCCTTTCCTTCCTTTGCTTCCTTTCCTCCCTCTATCCCTCCCTTCCTTCCTTAAGATAAAAGTAAATGAGTGATCCTGAGCAAACAAGGGAAACTTTAAGACTCAGTTTCCTTATCTGTAAAATGGGGGTAATAGCACCTACTTCACATGGTTATTTTGAGGACTAAATGAGATGTTAAGGGCTCCATCAATCTTAAAAAGCTGGAAATGTTAGCAGTGGTCTGCTATTAAAATCTTGTGGCCACATTCCAGAAACTATTTTACCTCTTCCTCAAGCCAAAAACAAACCTTTTCTCATTTCATTCATACAGCTAATGTTCAGTAAATGCCTAGCTTGTATTTTGCACTATTAGGTAGATACTGCAAAAAATACCAAGATAAAGAAAATATGACCTCCAACATCAAGGAATTTAGCATTGATTTGGAAGAGAGGAGACATATATGTACATAATTTCAATACAGATTAAAATATAAATACATTAAAAGTATAGAGTGTTATGAAAGCAAACATTGCTTCCAGCTGACAAACTTTGTTACTTGACCAATCTACAACCTTTACTTCATAAGTAATGATTCATTAGCTATTAATCATTTTTTAAATCATTAACAAGAAAAAATTATCATGGGAATTATGTTCCCAAAAGAAAACTATTGTTTTTTAGTTAGAACAAAAATCAGTGCTATTTTTATTCCCTCAAGAAATTGCTAGGAAAAAAGAAAATTCATATGCATTCTGGCAAGGAAAATGCCTGCTAAAGAGAAAATGCCTGTTTATATTCTGGCCCATCATCAATGCAAAGTAGGTGCACTATGCATGGCCATAGTCAAATTTTTTAATACTGATATTTTGAGATCCTTAATTTTTTCCCTACATGTTAAAATTTTACCCAAATGAATCATATTTTTAAGAGGAATAATTGTTTAAATACTCTAGGGGACTACTGGGTTGGGAGTCAGATAGAACCTAAACTTAAATTCTAGTTCTGCTAACTCTGTCACCAATGGGCAAGAAACTAACTTATGAGCCTTAGTTTTCCATTTTAAAAATAAGAGAGTTGGATTGGATTACCTTAGGTCTTTTCTAGCACTATATCCATAATCTTATTATAGCCTTATAGTCTTTCGGAAAAATCATTTTAGAGGAGTTGCAATTTCTTTGAGTATATAGTAGAATCTATCTCTCGATTTTTTTGGTTGTTTAAATTTAAATTCAATTTAATTCAGTGGATATTTATTAATTATTAATGACCCACTACATAAAATGATATTCAGTCAGTCCAATTGCTTAATTGGCTTGCTTTATGACACTTTGAAATGAGTTCTAAAATTTTTTCCTCAAATAATGTGTTTTATCTTATCCCATTATTTACTTAATATTTTGTTTGACTAATATGGTTTGTTTGCAAGTGTTCTTAGGGTACAGATCCTATAGAAATAGTTCAGATGTTGCTGATTCTTGTGATTATAACAGATAAAACGAAGAGAACTGGTTTAGTGAATTCCACATGATCTTGCCATTGAGAAAAATCTTCAAATTGTGTCATAATTCCATATTTAGGCCAAAACATAATTTTAAACATTGATGCTCTTTATAAAATCACTTTTATTATAAAGTGTTAATTACCTAGCAAAACCAAACTGAGAAATAATACTTAAAATGAAAAGTACTTGGTACAAGCATTATTACATACTGTGATATATATTTTGGAGCATGATGAGGTAGAGTTAGTTAATTATTCAAATTTGGAGAAAAAAGTAGAAACAAATACACAATTTTTGGGGAAATATTAAGTAAATGTTTGCCATTCCATTGTGGTCTATAAAATATACTAGCTAGTCAGGATTTGGGAGAGAAAGGGGGAAAGTGAGATCAATTACCTTCTGTATTAAAGCAAAATACTTTAGTTGGTATAAATGAGAATATCTTATTATCTTTTCACTCATATTTCAATATAATATTAAGTATGTCTTTTGACTTTTTAGTACCTTAGACTAGTTGTGCCCACTAATCATATATAAGTGTGGAGTCACTAAACAATACATAAGTATCCCTGAAGATAACATATTGACTTAGAAAACCACATATTAACATTATCTATGTTTCAGTGTATTTTTATTTATTTTCTGAAATATTTCCCAATTACCTTTTAACCTGGTTCAGATAGCATTCAGGAGAGTTGTGGGCTGCATGCTGGTTTTAGACACATTATATATCAATAGAATAATTTAAGTGAACATTTGTTGAATTTTTATAAAAGTGCTATTTCTGAATGGTGCTACCAATCATTTCTTTCATAATTGTATTTATGTTTAGGATCATATGTGAATCACAAATTATGAATTTTTTAACTGAATGAGACACAGTAATGTTAATATCATAGACATCTTGAATTTTGTAGACTAGAAGAGAATCCAATCACTTAGGAACAAAATATGAAGAACTATGATTCTAAAGCATTCTTTCTATTAGAATAGTGTTTGTGAGAACTATGGAGCTTGAATGAGAATAAGTCTAATATTTTCATTTTTTTGGTTTTGCTTGGGTTTTTGTTTGTTTGCTTGGGTTTTTTTCCTTCATGTTTTTTTTTCCTTTTACCTTCTTGTGTAGCATGACAAATATGGAAATATGTTTAGAAGAATTGTACATGTTTAACCTATATTGGATTGCTTGCTGTCTATGAAAGGGGGTGAGAAGAGTGGGAGAAAAAAATTGAAACACAAGGGTTTACAAAGGTGAATATTGAGCTATCTTATATGTTTGAAAAATAAAATGCCATTAGAATAGTTTTTGTGTGTTTATGTATTTTAATATATAAACTTATTATAATGACTATTTCTTTGTATCACTGTTAGTAACACAGCAAAAAATAGTAGTTTTATATTTGAACTTAATATATATTACATTGTGATGCCCCATTGTATTTGTTAATCTATATAATAGACACCATCCCTCAGATAAACCAGATCCTGCCTTAAAGGAGCCTACATTTAAGTCTGATAGTACAGTGTTTATATTAACCATTGTAACTGACCAGAACTGTGTTGCTTCTTAATTTCACATCACTTCATACAACTCTTAGAATTTTTCTATATATATTTTTTTCTCAGTCTTTCCTTGTGGACAATTAATAGGCCATTTGGTTAGTAACATTTTAATTTGCTCAGTCATTCCTTAATCATTGAGCACATTTTGTTTTCCAGATTTTGGTAAACAGAACCTGTTTACCCAGCCTACAACTGAGTAATTTTGGAAGGATAGATTTAACTAAGGTGGTATGTTCTACACTTTATATAATAACTAGTTGCATTGTTCTCCACAATTATTTGCCACTTATTCTATCCAATAAATATATAAATACGTGTGTGTGTATACACACACATATATACTTATATGCATGTATATATATATATGGATTTATATATCCATATATTACAGTATTTTTTCCATAAAATTTTCACTTAAGACTTCTGCTGAGACCAGTTTTAATTTGTTTTGAAAACTCTGCACTTGTTCATTTCTCAGATCTAAAGTTAGAATCCATTGAGCTGTGCTTCAGTACATTTTCCATTTTCATCTCCTCTTGTCAAAAAGTGTGCCATTCATTTAATCCTTCATTACGACCAAACAGCAATATGTAGACAGGGTGAACAAAATGAGCCATTTTGTTTTAAAACAGATTGCAGATGAAAGGAAACCATTCATTTCGGGCTTACTTGCTGTAATTACTAGACCACTAATTACTCCCAATCACTGACATCCAGGGTCAATGAGGATGACAACAGGAACATCAAAGACAAGATGGGCTCAGCGAATGACAGGTTTCCCATATTCCAGGCTGCAGTATATTTTTATGGTTACTGTTTTCCAGTCGATGTAGAAAAACATTCAAGATTGCTGAATGTTTACTATTATTTCATTCGCAGTTTGACGGTGAGAACATGTATATGAGTATGACAGAGCCGAGCCAGGACTATGTGCCAGCAAGCCAGGTGGGTTAATTAATCTTCTCTGTCTTGTTTCAAATTGTAATTAAACAAATTCAAAGAGTTGCATTGCAAATGAGTGGCACTATCAGTAACTGCTGCAATCAGGAATAATCATAATTTATAAACAAAGCATTTAAGCCTTGTTTCCAGTTAATGAGATAGAGCTGATAAAACACCGGAGTTGGCGTTTGTTGAAAGATGCTACCTTGCTTCCTCTCCAGAATGCAAGCAGCTGTTTTGCCAGCATGATCTTTCCTAAACAGTTGTTTTACCTTTAGGAAATAAAGTCTTTACAGGTGCAGGTTATTTGTGCTCCTGACTACAGACAAGTTAATCATTATAAGCTGCACATGTCACAAATAGCTTTAATTATCTGCTGTTAGGCCAGTTTTAAACCAAGTGTTGCATTTAGAGCAGAAATCATATGGCTGGAGAAGGTTTGCCAAGAGTGAACCATCAGCAGTACTATAATGATTCTCTCAAAATCTACTGTGAGGTTTTCACATCCAGGCCAAAAATATATAATATGATGAGGCTCTTCAAAGGTATGGTTGAATCCATTTTGCTGGAAAGAGTTGGCAAAGCATTTAGTCAAGAGAAACAACAATGATAAAAGTACAATGGAAACAAAAAATTATATTTTTAAAAGAAATGCTTTAATTGTGGAAATATGTATAGAAGAATTGCATATGTTTAACATTTATTGTATTACTTGCCATGGTGGAGGGAAGGGAGGGCACAAAAAATTGGAAAATGAGGTTTTGCAAGGGTGAATGTGAAAATTATCAATGTATATGTTTTGAAAATAAGCACCTTTAATAATTAAGGGGGGGAAAAAAGAAATGCTTGGTAATTTTTTTTGTCAAATATTTAAACTAAGGTCTTTGGTCCAAAGAGAAAATTGAGAAGTAAAGTATGCTGGTTAGTATTGTCCTAGATTGTATATATAATGCAAAGAACAGTAATACCGGAAATAGAGGCAGGGTGGGAGGAGTGGACTAAGAAAAATTGGGTGTGATCATCATGAAGACCTTTTCTTCCTTGTTTTTTATGTAGTAAAATCATTTCAGCTTTAAATTTAAAATTCAGGACAGCAGGGTTGTGAATACATAGGCAATGATTTTAAATACCTATCTTCACTATGTGAAAAAGATAGTATCCAACTGTCTATACCCTTGACATTCTAGTCTATCTTTCAAAAATTGACTAGAGTTAGGTAGAGAAAATGTACAATTGCTTTGAAACTTCCATTCTTTGATCAACAGTATTTTTAAATAAACACTTAGAATTCAACCAAAACCAGTATTTTGCATGTCTATTATCTCCAGACTAGATTTCTTTTTGGTCTGCTGCAGCAATGATTTTTGGAAGCCTTAATTTTGCATTTAGTATTCTCGTGTGACTAAATTTATCAGCTAAAAATGCTCTAAGATCCATAGGTGGCTGTGAATGGAATAGTTTGATTAAAAAATGAAAAATGTTATTATTAATTTTTTTCCAACCATCAATCCCCAAACTGTACTGACAAGTTTAGTATTACTATTAGATTAAAGCAACCTCATGTCGTCTCATTTGTGCCTTTAGGGTTTTGAAGTGCAGGGGCTAATTGAATTTGTTTGAAACAGTAGAAACACAAACTCAGTGAATGATTACTGTTATAAAGCAGCTGCTACCTTTCAGAGAATCATTAGGTTGGTCTTGAAGAGTTTTGAAGAAAGCATTGTAAATTTGCAGCTGATATATGCTTTCTGCTCCCCCTAGCACCACCCTCTAGATTTTTAATAGAAGTACCCTGGATAATTTAAACATCAGTCTAAAAATCAAATAGCATTTTGAGTTTTAAATTTTTATGCCATGTATTCACCAAGCACATTTTAAATACCAGAGATCTCATTTATCAAGGAAAAAATAATAATCCCAAATGATTTTTTTTTTTGTGTGTTTTTGAAAATCATGGTAGGTTTCTGACCCAGAAACCAATTAACTTTCTTTTAATAATTTAACTTTTTTTCTGGAAGTATTTTTTTAAAATTGAGCTTTGCTAAGAACTCAGTTAACATAAGATAGTTAATACACTGGGAGAAATTAAGTTTACAAATTAAAGTCACTGAATAATCTTAGCAGAATTTACACTTGAGGTCTTCCCCCTCCCCTTTGTCTTTTTTCTTCCTCACTGTAATATGGTATTTTCACAAAACCATTACTCTGTATTATTTTTAGGGAATTTTAATCAATTTATCCCCTTTAGGCTAACATAAATAAGACTTCAGTCATCCTGCAGCTAAAAAAAATAGTTTTGTTCTTTTTCCTACATAACATCAAACATCTGCATAGTTTGGTAATCTTAGACAACTTGCCTCACAGCATCACTCAACAATTATAATTTCTGTTCAATTTTCAAATCCGTACATGCTCTGGGACTTATAGACTAAGTTGCTAAGTAGCAACATATGGCACACTACTGCTCCTGTGATGTTGCTGCAAGCAAATAGCATAATTCTATACTTGAAATGATTTTTATAGAAAGCCATTGCTGGAACTGAGCCAGGAGTGTAAGTATACTGTAAAAATTAATGATATTCTTTTAGACTGTCCCAAAGGGCTGTTTGGCACTTACTGCATGCATTCTATACCTCTTATGCTAGTGTACACAAGCCTTTTTTGGACCTAATTCTGTAGTTGGTAGGCAGCTTTTAAATTAATTACACCACCCATGATATGCCTGCCAACTATGTAATAAAAACACATGACATTTCTACTGCTCTCTGGATTTCATTCTTCGAACATTTACCACATTGCCTTATAATACTTCTAATTGTGGTGACCTCTTAGTGTTTCACTTATAACCAATTTAACTTTTTCTTCCAGGGGATTGAGTTTGAATTATACAAATGGAAAAGGTCTTTAAGTATTTGCTCATGTTACTTAAGAAAAGCATGTGATTCAATATAGAATATGTTCTTTCTTTCTAAATGATTCACATAGTATTAGAATGAATTGAAAAAGGATAGTGAATTGATCAGTCTTCTGGACTGGGAAATTCAGGATGATAGACTCAAGAGTTGGAAAAGTGTTGAAATCACATAGTCTAAACCCTTCATTTTAGAGATGAGGAAACTGAAGTCTAAGAGAGTAAAGGAATTTCCCAAAGTTTGCATATGATTATAACTGAGACTCAAACCCAGATCTTTTAACACCAAAGTCCAATAGACAGAAATCACTTCTCATGTTATGTACCCTTTATTTCACTTCATTTGGGTCACTTTGTGTTCTACTGGTCTAGGCCACTCTTTCTCAATCTATATGTCGGGTTACATCAGTGCATGAGAAAGGCAAATTGGATTCTTCCTGTAGTTTGGGTTTCTCTTATGAAGACCTTCACATGAGCCAGTTGTAAACAATTCATTCAATTCCACAGGCATGGGACCTTATTTTGCCTTATTTGGCCTATGAGGCCAGTGTTGTAGAAAAAACAAAAAAAAAAATTTAAGATTAGATTTTTTTTTAAAGTTTATTATTAATGGTAGTTCCCCCCCCCCCCAAAACTGAATATTGTTGCATGCAAACTTTTTGTTCAGTTTTTTGAAATATGTCTCTCTCTTCAAGACCACATTTGGGGTTTTTTGGAAACAATACTGGAGCAATTTGCATTTCCTTCTCAAACCCATCTAAGAGATGAGGCAATTGAGGCAAATGATTTGCCCAAGATCACCCATCTAGTAAGTGTCAGAGATCAGATTTGAACTCAAGAAATTGAGTCTTCTGGATTCCAGTTCCCTACTACTCCACTTAGGAAATTAAAAAAAAAAAATTAATTAGTGAGGTTCTTCAATTAGTCATGACAATTTAAAATTATTTTAATTTTATGAATTTATAATAATTAAAATATCGCAAATATGAAACATGGGCATTATTATTTGACTAGGCCTGTAATTTCTTCAACATAGTGAGTTCTAATGAGGAACTTGTACCATTGCAAGTCAACATCTTTTTTTTCCAATAGATGCTACTTAATTATTGCTTGTAACACTGAGAAATTGAGTGTCTTGAAGTTAGTTTGTATCAGAGTTGATACTTGAATCCTGACTCTGTTGCCAAGAGTCTGTTGCCTGTTGCCAAGGACTTTTTCTGCATAGTTTCTTGGGGCCTCCCATGTGCTTTGTATGTAGTTATGTATACCAGTTGGTAAGGGAAGACCACTTTGAAGATGATGTAAAAACTATCTTGTAAGGCCCATCATACAAAAAAAGAAAAATTAACTCAAACACTTATTAAGCATCTACTATTGACTGTACTAAGCACTAAGACAATTAAAAAAAAAAGAGAGAGATCATCATAGTGCTATTTAGATTAAATTGAGGACTAAATTTATCTTTTTATGAATGCCAATTTAACAGGGCTCTCTCTGTGTGTGTGTGTGTGTGTGTGTGTGTGTGTATTTTTTTAATTAGCTTTTGTTAATCTAATTTTGAAAGTTTTATTTTTTCTCCATATTTTATATCTTGGACAGAAATAATGTTTCAGCATATATTTTTTTTCATTCTTATTCCGCTTTCATTACTGTACCTCCCATAAAGTTTTTAAAGGGTTGGGTATCACTGCTTTTCCATTTCTGCTTCTGCTTCCTATTTGGCCTGAAAATCAAGAGTAATAAAATACAGAACAAACTCCTTTTAATTTTATTTTTTGGAATCTAACACATACTTATTATTTGGTATTTGCTCCTTTGCAGTTGATATGTCAATGCTACAAAGACTGAATTTTCAGGATATTATAATTTAAGTTATAACTAGCACAGTTCAACATCAGGCATTCATTTTAAATAATGATTAGAAATCAGGAGGTACAATAGAAATACTCTAACTTCGAAGTATGATACACATACATATACATAAGAAAAAAATTTCCTAGTTTTCTGCAGAGGGATCTTTAACAATTGTTACAATTATATACATTTATATATGTGTATAGATATATGCAGATAAATATATATATATATATGCAGAGAGAGAAAGAGAGAATATAATAGATTTAGGTTTGAAAAACAGCATATTTTAATGATGTACTTTCCTGACAAGGAAATTCCCTCATGGTTTGGAAGCTGCAAGAGTTATGAGATATAAGCCTAAGAGACATTCAAGGCAACACATTTTAAGGGTACTTTATTTAAAATACTTTTTTTTTTCCGGTCCATAAAATACCTGTGATCATGACATGAATTTGAACTACAAATTAAAACCACCTTCCTTTTGATAGAGGCTCCAGACACAACATCGACTTGACCTTGTGAACTTTGACCCAATAAAATGATAAAACTGCCATGCTTTGATTAATCTAGTTAGTCTAACAGACTCTGGCATCTCAACAAGCCCAAACTAGTTACTCAAACCAGTCTTCAGTGTAACATTCAAATGATTACTCTGTGCAATCCCGGAGGTATTCATTACAGACAAAATTGCTCTTGTTGCCTTGCATACAAGCTGAGTTTTCAATGGGAAATGAAAGGCTGCTTGGAAAAATAGGCCACCTAATTAAGTTAAACTACTCTAGCATTTGGCTTGACATCTTCATTACTCAAAATTAAAAAGATGCTTCACTTGAGCACACAAGTTACTATTGTTTATGTTGTTTTCTTCCTAAATTGGCTTCTTACATAGAAGTCTGTTTTTCAGAATTATTTCTTGTAATAGCTCACATATTTCTTGCAGTTTATAAAATGTCTTAATAGCCAGTATAGACAGTCATAACAGGTACATCCAAATAGGGAATGCTTGTTTTAAGAGTCCAGTGAGTTTAAAAGCTTCACAAATCTTTTAGCATATTTTTCTAATATCTTACAAATTGGTATTAATATTCGAATGATTCCCCCACCCCCACTCTACCTTTCTTTTATTTACAAAGTTTAATACTGAATCTGCTCTAAGTGGTCTCCTCAAGGAGTAATTGAATTCAGAGAAGATTTGGGGAACATCTGTAGGTTTAAACTGAATTCCATTTGTCCACTGCTTTATGTTACTCCATAGTGGAGCTATTTTAAGAGCATTTTAAAATGTAAACACATGTAGAACACACCATCTACTGATTGCCAGATCCTATTCAATGACACTAATGAGGCTGCTGACAGGTTAAATGTTGTGTATCATATACATTTCCAAGCTGTGGGATTTGTGAGTATAGGGCTCATTTTTTATTTCAGAATATAAATATTTGTTCCATAATATGCTTATGAATTTTATTGGTACTGTCTTTTAGTATGTTTTTTAAGCATTAGGGATAATGTTTTTTTTTGATAAATTTCCCCCCCAAAAAAAAAAAAATCTGAATGATAGAGCATTGACTGTGAAAGTAAGATTGCTCCTTTAGTAGTTACTCTCCAGGCCTACGGAGCACCTGGCTGAGGATATCATATTGGTATCTTACCACTACTAGCTAGTCACTAGTTTTCATAAATTTTGAAAAGTATTTCTTTGAAATCTTGAATTTAGAAAATTTTCAGTCATGTTTAATAAATAGATGAAGAGGTGAAAAATTAACTTCACTCTTTAATTTCACAATATCATATTCTTCAATTTTATCTTTCTGGCCTTCCACTTCCATAGAACATGCCTAACAATAAATATAGGAGAGGACTGATACAGTTTAGTAAATCCAGAATAATTGGAGGATAGATGATTCTACCTCTCTTGTAGTCTCCATTTTCAAGTTGTTGAAAGATGTTAATAAACAATGAGTAATCAATACCCTTTCTTGGTGTGCAGGGATGAATTGTTTCTCTCCTGTAATTATATAAAAACTGAGGCTCCTAGAGGGTTTTAAGATAACATTGTCATCTCCCATTTCCTTCTCTGTCCTGAGACTATTTTCTTTCATCCCTAAAGAAGATACTTGAGCTTTTTGTCTTCTTGTGATGGTTCCATTCCTTCTCTTTGCATAGAATCTTCACTCATTTGTCCTTAAAATCAGATAAATATTGTTAAGATATGCTAGAAAATGGAAGTATTATTTCTAATGCAATAAAGATGCTAGAATTTAAAGCATGAAGCTATATTAGAGATCATCCCATTTTATAGATTAAAAAACTGAGGTCCATCAAGCTTAAATGACTAAAGCCTAAGGTCACACAAATAAGAAATTAATAGCTTGAGTTATAACCCAAGGAATTCATAATGAAATAAAAATGTGTTGGTAGTTTCTTGAGGAAATTTGCTTTGAAGTGCTGTTAAATAAATTTCTTCAATGTGAATGAATTGTCACATTTGTTTACTAAATAGTGACTATTTGACTCTATGTAGCAAGACTGGAGGTCTTCCCAGTAAAGAATTATTAAACTGATAATGCATACAATTAAAAGTAATAATAATAATAGTAGTGAAAATAATGATGATGATGATGGTGATGATCATAATAATTACTATTGTAGCTAGCATTTATATAGGACTTTATAAGACAAAGTGTTTTACATATAATATTTATAAGATTTACAAAGCGTTATTTCATGTAATCAGTAAAAAGGGCGAATTTTGATAGTTTATGTATGCAGGACATGCAGGTCCCTCTCATTTAAGTTTCTTCTCACTGTTTATCAGTAAAGATCAATAAATACATTCAGCCTTTTTTGGGCTGGCTTGCTTTTATGTTAGAAATGTGTGGTCAGAAGATGGATAGAGAACTCTTCTCCCTTTTCTTCCAGAATTTACTGTCATGAGAAGTTAGGTTAAGAACTAAAGCTGACAATGTTCACTTGTTCATTCTTAACTTTAGTCTCTCC
This sequence comes from Sarcophilus harrisii, assembly GCF_902635505.1. Classification (NCBI taxonomy): domain Eukaryota; kingdom Metazoa; phylum Chordata; class Mammalia; order Dasyuromorphia; family Dasyuridae; genus Sarcophilus; species Sarcophilus harrisii. The sequence goes on from NC_045426.1 coordinate 463,128,672, forward strand.
TTTCAATTTACCTCAAAGTGTTTCTGTAATAATTTAGTGAGGTTATCATTTGAAAATGATTTAAAAAATCTTTATGAAAATGCACAAGGGTGTTATTATTTCTTTGTCCCATTAACTTCTATGGTTCTTTCTCTGTGACTTGTCTCTTCCTTCTTTATCTACTACCTCCTATACTACTTCCTTTCCCATAACTTAAATTTTATTTTCCTTTTCTTAATTAAACCTATAAACTTGTTCATTAAATCTTGGCCTTCTTTGCCACCCTTCTTTCCTATCTCTGTCCTTTACTCCCCTTTCTCCCTCTATCCCTTCACAAAAGATTCCAACACTCTCTAGAATGCATGATGTAAATACTCTCTAAATATGGTCTTCTCCCTGATTAATCCTTTTTACTATTTTTGTGACAGGATTGACTTTCAAGACCAAAGGTTCCTGGATATTGATTGAGATCTTCCATAGGTGTTTGGTTTTTTTTTCATTTTTTTTTTAATTCAGGTATGGGACTTCATGGTAGAAGGAACTTCTTACAGTGATCTAGATTAGCAACTTGTCTACAATACATTGTCTTAAATAGTTTCCTAAGGCACTGACTAATTGATTTACTTGTCCATGGTCTCACAGAATGTATTAGAGGTAGAACTTTAATAGAAGTCTTTCTAATTCCAAGGCTAACCTTTATTTATCCTGCCTTTCTTCATTAAATTAGAGAAATCGTCTCTTTTCCTGGATCTACTTCAACATCTGGTCTCTTCTATGAACAACTTCTTTAATTTACTTTACTGTACAGTATCCTTAATAATGCAGAATTCATTTCAACCTCTGGGTGCATTTTTGGTCCTCCTTATTAAGAGAATTAGAATTGCTTGTCAGATTGTTGCAGAGAATGTTCTTTCATTCTAAGTCTTTGAATCAGAGTGAAATGGAAACCCAAACAGAAGAATGTGCCTTTTAACCCTATTAAATTACTTCTCTTCTTGTTCAGTATTAATTTCCTATCTATATTGCCTAATGCTTTTTCTGTGTTTCTGTGTGTGTATGTGTGTGTGTACACAGAGAGAGTAATATATTGTTATAGTTACATATCTATAAAGTTACAGATGACTATATAGGTGTATGTTTATCTATCTTTCTATCTAAAACACCTTTCAGATGTTATAATATTCATTTACTCATTGGACTAGATAGCTACTGAGGTCTCTTGCTACTCTCAAATTCTATGCTTCCAATTCTGTTGTATAACATTCTACTATTTATTACCTTTATAACTTTTGCTGAGTTGTACAACTTCCTGGGCCCTCCTCTTATACACACACGCACACACGCATGTGCACAAACATAAAGACATACATACGAATATACATTCAAATTAAATTAATCTGTGATTTCATTAATGAAAATTTGCAAATTGTTACATACTTGCCTATTTTATATTATTCTTATCCATGTTCTCCCATAAGTTCATTGAAGTGGATCTACCCACAAATTGAAGTACTCACTCCCTCAGGTTTTAAGTTCTTTTACCATTATACATGTGTGTACATGCACACATATATGCACACATATGTGTGTATATTACACATGCACATTCACACATTAAAAACGGCACTATGCTAGGATGCAAAGATAAAAAAATGACATTATCCCTGACATTAAGAAACATGTTCTAATGGGAGTGGGGCAGGAATGACATCAATGGGGTAAGGGAAGTTGCCTAATATCCATGGACCTCAGTTTCATCTTCTATAAAAATGCAGGTATTAGATCAGTTCATCTCATGAGATCTCTTCTAGCTCTAAATCCTCTGATTGCTTGAAAATTCCTACCTATCCAAATATACTATTCCAGAACCCCTGAAATTGATCACCAGTTGTGACAAAACAATGAATTCCCACGATGCGGGTTTTGCCCCTGACATCAGTCATGACCATGGCTCAAGACCTTGTTGCAGAGAGCTCATCATTCACTGTGAATAAACTTGTCACAATACCTGGAGTCTGTCCACATGACAAGGCTAATGCTAAGATGCTTCCTTCCCCTGTAGAGAAACCCTGGTAAATGACACTAGATTCACAGAGGATAAGGAAGAATTCTGAAAAAGAAGCTTGAGCAAAGGACTATGAAAAATTAACCCTAGTAGTATACTCAGTAAAGGGACAAGGAAGACCCTAAGCCATTAGTCTGGGGTTATGATTGATGTCCATTTCACTGGGCTTAATATGTGACAAAAATCTATGCCAGATCAATTCAGTCAGTAAGTCCCCAAGAATTAAATATCTGCTTACTATGTGCCAAGTGCTATGCTAAACTTAGGGAATAAAAAGAAAGGAAAAAATCCTGGTCCCTGACTTCAGAGACTCACATTCTAGAGGGGAAATCAGCCTGCAGATAACCATGTATAGACATGTTAAATGCAGTGTAAATGAAAGGCAATTACAGGTAGAAAGCACTGGGGAAAGTAGAATTACTCAGAAAGTCCACTTAATGAAGATGGAATTTGAGCTAAATATAGAAGAAAGCCAGGGAAGACAGTATATAGAAATGAGGGGAGAAGGCATCTTTGAAAATCCTGAACTTGACCATGGTGGACAAGAGAACACTTGAAATAAACATATAAATAGGTTTCATAGAGAAGTTTTTTTTTCCTTAGACAACAAACCTGTGAAGGAACCCCCGCCCCCTCCACCCCATGTACTTTGGAGTCAATAAAATATAATTTTAAGTACAAGCTAAAATTGCCTTTTGGACCTTCACCAGTTGCATGCCTCATATCTTGCAGATCTGCCTGATCTCTTGCTTCTAGATGGCTTTAGTTACCTCATCCTGTTACCAACAGAACCTTATTTGTGGCTTCTCTCCAGAATACCCTCTGTTAAATTTTTATTTTCTCCCCACATGGTCATGCACACAGTAGGCCCTAGGTAAATATCATCTATTGAGTGTATGAATGTTATGTCAGAAAATTAATGGTTTCTTGAGGCATTGCCCTTTGTGTAACCTGAGAAAGAAAAATTGATGTACACAACGAAACAAAAGTTGTACCTTCTACAATCATATATTTTGATAACTGTTGCTTGATAAATTAGTACATTGTGTGTTTTTATAAATGAATGTGATTTATTGCCATTGTCTAACATGTGAAGAAAGACAAAAAAATTGTTTGCAGGATCATTGGCTTGATAACATGAATGGCACTGTTGGACAGTTCTTGCTGAATGTTCAGATGATTTATGTAACAGACTGAAGGTTGCCACAGTAATACATTATAGTCTCAAGCTATCAAACTTGGTTCATGCAGAGACAAAAGAAGCTGAAAAATACTTACTTCTGAAGGTCCCCCCTCCATCCTTGGGGGAAAAAATGAGAGATAGCTCTGATCTTTTTCAAACCCTTGGGGGAACATGGGAGAAAAGAAAGATACTTTCCTATATTATTTCAGAACATATACAGAGTCCATTTATTTCTATATTCTAATGACCTCCTTCCTTCATTTTTATTTTGAATTAATTATGTGAACTGTGGAAAAGGAACATATAAAAAAGGAAGATGAAATATTTTTAAATGACATTTACTTACTCTTGGTATTAAGGATATATGTTAGAAATTAAAAATTAAGGCATTTTGTACATGTTTACCAGTAATGCCATTTTTCTTTTCAAAATGAAAAACATATTTTAAAATGTGATAGCTAAATTCATAGTGAGTTAAATTTATTCATGATTATGTGTATGCTCACAGCTGTAAATTTACCCTCTAAGAAAAACCATGTGATATAATAGAAATAGTGTCAGATTTGGAATGAGATCTTGGAATTAAATCTTGGTTCTACTCTTTTCTACCTTGTGACCTTGACCTAGAAGCTTAACCTCTCAGGCCCTCCATTCAGTAAAATAATAGTAAAGATATTTGTTAAATGAAGGAATGAACTAAATTAAGGTGCTTTCCAGCTTTAACATTTTGTGAAGTCTGACTTTCTGATAATAAGGTTTCTTGTCATCAAAGATAATATTCTATATGTTGATTGTTCTGGGTGGGCAAAGGCTTACAGATACAAGGTATCATGTAGAAAAAGAAGAAAGGAAAGGTTAAGAAGAAATTTCTCTTCTTTGATTCTGGTCAGCATAAATTAGTACTGTATCTTTGACATGTGAAAATGAGAAGTATCTGTAGTCAAGAAGAAAGCCTGCATAAATTAGCATTCCACCTCCACATATATCAGCATACCTATAGCAAAATGAGAATGTGAATGTTACAGAGAAATAAGGGAAACACTAAACTCTGGGATGAGATGTGTAAAATATTGGCTTAGAACATGTTGAGAATGTGGAACTGAAATGATGGTGGAAATGAGACCTTCAATAAATGAAATGAGGTGATGAAAATTAGATGGGTAGTATGTGAAATTGGAATCTTGCAACAAGGACATAGGTAATGTAACCATAGTCAGCAGATATCATCTGAATGAGAATGTTTAGTTTACAGAAGTATGGTTTTCAAGACAGATATCCTGCCCTAGACTGGCGCAAGGTGATCCATCACTAACTAATCTTAACTCAGAAGAAAAGATCACTAAGCCCTAAGTCCCTAAATTCCATTTCTGTTTGAAAGACTGGATCCTTAATAGGGTTTCTTCAGCATGATCTTCTTAAGGAGGGAGGTCTTGTCAGGGAGCAGGAAGGTAGTTACATAATCAAATTAATGTTTTGATTTGACTTGTTTTATTTTAGTTTTTGCTAAAACATATAATTTTTTCCTTTGTAGATGATACATATATAGTAAATTCTTTATACTTTTTTCCAACTAAGACCTAGGTTGCCCTAATTCCAAGCCCCACCTTCTGCCCACTATACAAAACTCTCTCAAGCATAGTTTTTAATTGCAAATTAAGAAATTGCTATTCTTGTTTGCCAAGCTACCCAGAATTGACCACTGAATTACCCAAATCAACAAAGGGAATTGATCAGATGCTAGAGAAGATAGAAAACAGAGTTCAAACTAGCCCTGAGTAGTGACTAAAGTAATCCATATTTATCAACACGTAATATAAAGCCCTAGCCTTAATCCCTGCATACAAAATTTACCAGTTTTTTCATTGTTTATTTACATTGTCTCATTCTACTGAAACAATGGTAGCAGGGAAGAGGAACAGACCACAGGATCTAAGAGTGAGAAGTGATTTTAAAAGTTACCTAATATATGCTGGAATTCTGCTAAAACATCCCTAATAAATACTCATTAAGCTTCTGCATGAAAGCCCCCAATAAAAGAATACCCACCAGCCAGACAGCCCAATCTTATTTTTTTAAAGCAACTCTAACTAGACTTTCTCTTTATATTAAACCAAAATTTGATTGATGTAACATCCACCCAATTCCTTTAGTGTCATGGTTCTGCATTCCAAGATCAAGCTCCACAAGTCTAATCTCTCTTTCACATGATATCCCTTCAAATACTTGAAGGATAACTTTCATCCATTTATCTCCTCCTCATATAGAACTCATATAGAGTATGCAGTTCACTGAAATCTACTAACTTTTGTCCCCCCGAAAAACTCTACAGCAAACCATGCTGCATCCCTTACATTTTGGCATTTATGAAATCAACTTTTTGAACTCATGTAAAATTTTACATTTATCTCTATTGAAAACCATCTTATTAAATTTTGCTCAGAACTCAGTTGCTACATCCTGTTTGCACAATGTGTTAGTTTTAATTATCTCTTCCAACTTTGTGTCATCTGCAAATTTCATAAGATATATATAGTATGTGTATGTGTATATATGTGTGTGTGTGTATATCTGTATATATAATACTACATACACATACATACACACAAATGAGTATATATGCTTTTTTTCAGAGATAATGTTAAGCAGTATAAGACCAAGTACAGATCCCTAATGCAACTCGCCTCATTTCATGTTAAAAACTTATCCTGACTCATTTATAACTATAGAGCTGAATCCTTAATATTGTTCTATGTTTGCTCAAATCTTTCCACTCTGTTAAAAGTGGGAATAGGAAAAACTTTACAAATCCTTTCCTAAAATTCAAATTATTTGGAAAATGTATTTGGCTTTCTGAACTTGTTCAGATGCTTCAGAAGCCAACTTAAAATGTTGTACCTAGAACTAAACATCATAATCTAGATGTAATCTAGCAGGGCAGCCTTTTGTATAGCAAACATCTAATCTCCCTCAATCTGAACTTGTGCTTTTAATGTAGTTAGTCTAAATTCTCAGAGTTTGGGGGCTGTTATGTCACACTCTTGAGTTGTAATCATTAACTTTTGGAGCATTAATGCCTTAAGATCTTTTTTACTTGAATTCTTTTTTAGGCAAATTTCTCTCATCCTGTTTTTAGGCATTTGATTTTTTTAAGCCAAAGGTAAATTTTTACATTTTATTCCTTTTAAACTTTACTTCTTTGGATTCAGCATTTTTTAGCCTGATAAATCTTTTGCATCCACATTCTGATATCTATTTCCCAATAGATAACTGAGGAGGACTTGGAGAAAATTCCTCCTCAGAAATGTATTAGTTATGTGATTATTTGGAGGCTATATTTTATGTTGCATTTAAATTGTCATTAGCCTACATTTCAGTTTCATGGAGGACCAATAGACTTTCTAATTTTGGGTCTCTGGACCTAGTATTAATCTCATCTTCTTAACTTTTCTTTAATACAGACAACATCTTCTATCATTACTTAAATTTTGATAAGTTCATAAAGTTAACACCGCTAATTATAACTTCTAAAATGCAAACTTACTTTAAAAAGTTCAGCAAAATGATAAATAGGTAACATGCATCCAACTAAAGAAAAAATATACTTGTTTACAAAACTCAATAATGGCGTAAGTTTTCAAATGTAGATTTTAAAACACTGAGCATTAATGTATAGTAGTTGTGCCTGGTAGTAGTGGGGACAATAATAATTTCCTGTTATCCAAAAATGTGAAAAAAATGCCATTTCTATTTGGCCTTTGTCCCAAATCATTGACAAGTATCAAACAGTAAGGACCAAGAACAGAGATTTTGGCATGCCGCTACTCTTTGTGTCTGTTGATAACACAGTTCTATTTTTAGTCAGTCTATATATTTTCATCTTGACTACAAGGACAGATTATATACAAGTACATCATGCATGTGGAAGTTTAACAATATATTATTTTGGTGACCTTTTTGCAAAGAGAAATTAATTGGTCTAATATAATATGCCTTTGATGAATCCATACTATTTTATAATGATTATGTTTCCCTTTTTAAGTATTTATAATTCTATCCATCTTTGATAATATGCTATAGAATTTTTTCCCCCAGGAATTGAAGTTAAGCTTCTCCATCAATTGTTTGAAGACTTCTTTGTCTTCTCCCTTTGAGGGGAGGTGGGGAGAATAGGGAGAATAGAAACAATATACAAGAGAAAATAATAGAAAGGGAAGTCCCCTACAACATGCAAAGATCTAGTTATCAGTCTGCCAAAGCATATGAAAGGTCTATTTTAATATAATTACCAAATGTTCCTCAAAAATGATCAGTTTAAAAAATTAGAGAGGCATTCATTGCTCATGACTGAATAGAACCAATATAATGGAAATGATACTGCCTAAAATATATTAGGTACTATACCAATTAAACTATCAAAGGATTAATTAAAAAAAAAAACTAGGCAAAATAATGACCAAATTCATTTGGAAGAACAAGAGATAGAATTTGAAAAGAAGAAATGGGAAAAAAGTACTAATGTGATAATAGTTCTTCAAACTCTATAGCTTCAAATGAAAAGATTAAAATTTCTGATCAGAAAGATTATCACTCCCATTGAGATGTCCACAGTTCTGTTCTCTGCTTAATGTTTCTCTGAAGTTGCTTTCAATTGCTTTCTTTCTCTGCTAGCTGCTAGGTTGAGAACTATTCTCCATTTTTTGTTTGCTTCTGTAAACTGACTGCAGCCCTAGGTACCCTATCCCTATGACCATGCTTATTAGATTGTAAATTTCTTGAGGGCAGGAAACCTTTTTTAACCTTTCTTTGAATCTCCATATTTAGCATAGTGCCTAGTACAGAGTAGGCATTTTAACAGATGTTTTTTGATCACTGTTATCTGCACATTATTCACTACCTTGAACCTTGACAGACCTATAAGAGTATCATCATCATTTTGCCTTTATAAACACTCTTCTCCCTTCAAATCCTCTTTTCCAACCTTTCTGAAACAGACACACTGTTCCTGAGTTCTAAATGTAGAGATAACATCCAGAAGTTATACATTACATAGATACTCTACACCTCCACAAGAAACTTTGACAAGTTCTAGCTCTGAAATTTCTAGCTGAGAAAGTCTTTTAATCTTTTTTTATAAAATGAGGATCATCATTCTTACACTTCTTATCTCACAAGGTTATTGTGAAGAAAATGCATTAAAAGCCATGAAGAGCCATAGAAATGTGAGCTATTTGTAATTATTACTGTTTTTGTTGCTGCCATTGTCCAATAGTGATAATGGGGAGGGAAAAGAATTAAAAAACAAAAGAGATATTTTTCTATGATTTTACTGTAGTTTTTAATGGGAATCTCCTTTTCACAGAGTCATGAAACATAAAACAGGCTACACATTAAACTATAGGCCAGTGGCAGCCATAGTGAGAAGTAAAGTATCAAGTGTCAAAGAACCTTTTGGTTTTTAGTGCTTCTTACAGACTAATCATATCTCACTTAAGGCATTTGATTGGTTGTTTAAACCTTTGAACATCAATGAATAGCATCATAAAGTCAATTGGTAGACTCAAATATTCTGGGAATAAAAGACACTTAGTCATGCTTATGCAAAACGGAAATTTGTAAACCACATGTCCTTAATCATGCTTTTAACTGATTTGTAACCCCCACAGTATTTGTCTTCGTCATTTAACTTTGACATACAGAAGAAACTTGGTCTAGTGGAAAGAACATTCTATTTGGAGTCTGAGAACTTGTTTGAATCCTGAATCCTAGCTTATTTATTTACTTGTGTGATCTTGAGTGTGACCTCAGTTTTCTTATCAGTACAATAAGGAGTAGAGTAGGTTGTCTACTATTAGTATTGTCTACTAAAGGCTATTAAAGCCTTTTTAATTCTAAATGTTTAATCTGAGTTCTGTATAAAACCCAATGAAATGTGGTTAACATGGAACTTAGCACTGTTTCATCAAACCTTTATCACAGACAGATGTATCTTACAAAGACATTTTTATAGATTTCCTAACTCATTTCCACACACATATAAAGATTTCCAGTAAAGTTAATCTGACACCATAGTTATTTCTTGTCAGTATTGGTACATCTAGATATAAATGCCATTATATAATTACATGGCTTCAATTACACTATAACTGGTTTGTACCAAATAACCATATCATGATTTTCAAAAAAAACATTCTTTGTCACAAGTAGAAGCTGCTTAGTAACCTTGTACAGTTATATTTAATGATCATTCTAACTACCCATTTCTGGTTAAGTTGTGGAATCTGCGGTTCTGGTATGTAATTACATGGGTTAAATGAAGTTAATGTGTAATTACATGAAAATAACCATGTAGCTGAGTTAAATTGCAGTACAATTGTTATCACTGAATGTAAAGTGATACCAATTAAACTTCCCTTTGAAACACCACAAATTAAAACCTAACTACCAGGGAAATTCTATTACAGAAAGACACCATACTCTAGAGAGAGTATCATTGAGTATTTTCATAGGTTTAAGTATCTCTTGTTAAAACCAGAACTCTATTTCCCCCTTGTTATTATAGTGCTTTTGCCTCATTCAATGAAGGATCAAACAGCAACTCCTATTTTCCCTATAGCTACTTAAAGATAAACATCATGAAATCCAAAACTTGCCACTTTGATAAGAAAGGAGTCATGCTTCAGATAGTGGATGATCTCTGAAGTCATCCCTTTCAACTTTAAAAATCTATATTTCAGAGATAAACCCAAATATTATCACATCCATTCCACATAAATATAAGATTAAGGGCTGGGGTAATGCTCGGAAAAAGACTCATATACTCCTTCAGTATATAGCAATTATATGTTCTATGTTTAATTCCCCCTTTGCAAAAACATCTACTTCCCCTCTATTAGACCACCCTTCATGCCAAACCAAAGCCCAGAGGAGCCATGAAAATTAGTACAAGCTCAGAGATCCTGAGCCTCAAGGTAATCTGGCTGATGACAAATAAGAATTACATTTAAAACAATACATATCACTCAACAGTGTATTTCCTCAAATTAATAACATGTATTCTAAGCTTTCAAACTAAGAAATAGTGAAAATATTATATCTGGTCATTTCATCCTCATCTTAATATTTTAACATTCTATCTGCAAAGTTTAATTAAGCAAATTTCTCCTTCATGTCTTCCTCTCAACTTGCTCCATTCTTCCATTACACACACACACACACACACACACACACACACACACCACTTCCTGCCCTTCAGGACCTGCCTCAGTTCCAGATGTTACTAGTAGCTCTTCATTTAATCATGTCTTCTAACAGCACCTAAATAAATATATCAGAACTTGTAAAACATTTAGCAAGTGCAATTCAAAGATTTTCTTTCTGTTAGACAAATAGACACCATCTGGAGAAAATAACCCCAGGCTCTTGGATGCAATTGCATGAAACGTAATGGCAGAGCTCCCAATGACTACCTTCTAACTACTGTCTTTGGCTTTCACTTTCTGGCTGCCCTCCTACATGACCATTGAAAATCTTGCCTCTCTCAGCATGCAGTGTTATGTTACATTATACAAGGTAAACCTTGTTACTGATGATCCTGGAGACTATAAAACTTCTCTCAAGTCAAATAGGACACATGGAAATATTGGGATTGAGATTATTTCTCCTTATGATACCAATTGCTCCAAGTAAATATCTTTGTCCAGAGATATGTTCAGCAGTGTTGTCTCATATGCTCTTCTTATCATGTAATTTTTCTTAACTCTCTTTGAATACTTCCACCTTCCCTTTTGAACTAGAAACTCTCAAATACCTTTCTATCCATAGATTTTTCCGATGACACCTTCCAGCAGAAAACCCAAATACCAATAGTTATTTCACTGATTAAGTACTATTCCTTAATTTGTCTTGTTATTATTTTACAAAATCGGTAAAATGAATTTAGGTAACTGCAGTATTTAGTTTTGACTTAATTCCCAAGGAAAAGAATTTGTAGAAATGAGTGTTGATAATACTAAGAAAGTTTGTTCCCTTTTGAATTCATAGTTAAAAGTAGGCCTTTCTAGTAAGAAAATAAAATTTCTAGTTTGTAATTGAGTCTATTTTATTTTTCTGCTGCCATTTTGCACAACTGCCTAACTCATGTTTTTTTGTCTTTGAATTAAGTTTGGAAGTTCATGACTTCAGAAGTTTAGTCTTTTCCTCTCTAAGTTAAAGTTCAATTTTTCTATAAATCGCTTTAATTAAAAGAAACCTATTATATCTATACTACTAGTTTTCCTTGTACAATTAGAGGAAATTCGTTATCTCTATATGTACCATTATTTATTCTTGCAGATGGATTAAATCAATTAGAATTTCCTAGCAGAGTTGAAGGAGAAGGTGTTACTATCCCTTGCATTGCCATTTCCCAACCTTTCATATTATTCTCCATATCTATAATGCATCTAACTTTGTAACCAATAACCTTATCTTCCCTATGAAGAAGCTACCTTCTGGTTTTTTTTTCTATTCTTCTTTTGTCTATAAAAATGATATATTAACTTCCATTTGAAATCTTAGTTTGTTTGGGCTGAGATCCTGTATATTGGCAAATTTTTTACTTTGCTAATAAATTGATTGTGCTTGGAGTTTGTGTTTCAGTTTACCTTAATTTCAATTGTGACATTATTTTTATTGTGTTTATTTTTGTTTGTGTTGTATTTTCAATGATGTCCACTACAACATCCACAAATATCTTCTCTATTATTCTTGTTATTTTTCCCCCAGAGGAAAGATGAGCACATTATTTTTTCAAAACCTAAAAGTTTCTGGAATTCATTTTAGTACAGACCATGATCTGAACTGTAGGAAGCCCTAGGAAGCACATTTGATCAAACATTAATTTTATAAATTGCCTTCCTTCCTCACAATTCGCATGAAAAAGGTATTCAGCTAGATTAAGATTCTGGAAATTTTTAATGGGACTCTTGAAATCTATTTGATTTCAGCTTTTTTGGAGAGAAAAAAAAAATCCTGCTTAATGGAGGCTATGTGCATACCAGACAGGCTTATGCCTCTGAGGCACTCTCCCCCCATGCATAATGGCCAAACTGCAACAGGAGAATCTATGAGTATTTGAAATGTTCTCATTGCTAAATTGATGCTACTGCCTGCCGTAACATATAAACAGATTATATGAGAGCATGCCGTGTGTGTGATGATTTTCAACAATATTCTTATTTTCATTTCACAGTCTTACCCTGGTCCAAGTCTTGAAAATGAAGACTTTAACATTCCTCCTATTACACCCCCTTCACTACCTGATCATTCGCTGGTGCATCTGAATGAAGTAGAGTCTGGTTATCACCCTCTTTGTCACCCAATGAACCATAATGGGCTGCTTCCATTCCATCCGCAAAATATGAACCTACCTGAAATTACTGTATCCAACATGCTGGGCCAAGATGGAACACTGCTTTCAAACTCAATTTCTGTGGTAAGAACTTTTACCCTTTTAGGGGATATGGAGGGAGGTGGTGGTTAGCTGGGTTAATGAGTGAGATTTTTAAAATGATCATAAAACAGAATTATGAAACCAGAAGTACTGACAACCACTTAAAATGTTTTCCCTATGCCCTATATTTCTGTACTATATTCTGTAAAATACTAAAGTGATTTTCCATCTATTCTTTATTAAAGTGAAACTGTCACTTATTTATTTCAAATGTTCTTACAGGTATCATAAATTATAAATACAGGATTGATGAGCTAGTTATCATAGAATCTTATACCCCTAAAGGTGAAAGGGAATTTAGCACCTTCTAGTACCTCTAATTTCCACATGATAGCCCTTCAAGTATTTAAAGAAGGTTGCCTTACTCCAAATATTTAACTTTATGTCTTAGAACATGGTTTCCAAATCTTTTATTATGCTGGTTATTTCTATCAACATAGTCCAGTTTGCCATGTATTACTTGTCATGCCTGAAATGTATGATATCATTCCAAGCATAATCTAGAGATTCCAAATAATACTAATTAGACTAAATCTGAACACCACCAAGTATGGTGGCACAATTAATTATATGTTCTTTGATCTGGATACAACAGTTTGGGGTGAAAGATTGGGGGTCCCCTATGTAGCCCAAGATTTCATTATTTAAAAAAAAAAACACTGTTGACTCATATTGCCAAGTTTATTATCACAGAACCTTCCTTTTCACATAGTAGGTCAGGTATCTCCCACCTGTACTCATTTAACTGATTTTTTAAAAATGAAATGTAGGAGTTTGAAATTGTCTTTTTTAGAATTCATCTTTTTAAAGTCTGGTCCATTATTTCAGTCTATTGAGGTAATTTTTATACCTTTATTCTGTTATCCAATGTGTGAGCTATCTCTGCAAGCTTTGTATCATTTATTGATTTGATAAGAATACCTCTTTTTTGTTTTCATTTGAGTAATACAGCAGGACAAGTTGAAGGACCACAGAATTCTGTAACTTGCTTCAAGATGCTTTTCTTTTCTATCACAGCAATCTATTTTTAAAAATTTTGTTTATTTGTGAAACTATCTATGAATCTGTCTAAGTGCTATTACGGTTAGGACAATCTGATTATTCTGTTTATTTTTAAGTACAATAACTCATATAGTCAACATTTTTATTACCTGAATCATTAATGCATTTTTGACTCTCAGATCAATTACTTGGTTATTTAACCTTAACTAAAGAAATTGAGTTTTCAGTCACATTATTCTGCTATGGATATGAAAAGATGTTTCAATGGATTTCTATTTGAAGCTGAAATCCAGTCTTTTGAACAATATCTTTTTTGGTATCCTTCATGCTAGTAAACTGTCTGGCATATAGTAGTTGCTTAATAAATGTTTACTGACTAACTGAATGTATTTTTTTTAGTATAGTTTTTCTCTGTGATTGGGCATGGAATCACATGCAATTTTATTTTATCCCAACTGATATGAGAGGGGGCTTATGACATTGCCTATAAAGATTATCCAGAATTATTTTCAATACCAACTGTACAATTTCTCCAGATTATTTCAGCTCAGGATACTCTGCCTAGAAGAACGAATAGGAAGTAACAAGATTTATAAAACAATCATAGTAGAACTTAAATATTTTGAAGATTATTCAACTATTCCTTTGATAGAGCCATTTTCCAAACATAGTTGAAACTGTTTGGGGGAATTATCTTTAGAATGAGTTTATAAACCATTAAAGAAAATAGTATACTCTATAAACAAAAGAGATAAAAGATATATAAATCTTTTTTTCTGTAAATTCTTTCTGTGACTTTCATGACATGACTTAGGGAAAAATGAGTCCTTTGTTTCTAAGTCACAAAACTAATTTGTTCTTCTCATTTATATTAATTTGATTTATCATAATTCACATTATTAATTCAGCATTTTCCTAAAATTTCCAAGAATTTAATAATAATCACAAATAATATATAATGTTTTATAGTTTATAAATTACTTTTTATTATATGTTCTCATTTTTTAGAAAGTTTGATGCTTTGGAGCTTTTTTTATACTTCAGTTGTTTTCTATAACTTCCATAATACCCTTAAATGGAGAATTAAGTAAAACTAGACAACATCACTGCTGTGTCTGACAGCTTATTCAGCATTCAAAATCCATAATTTACACCACTTCTTTACCAAAAATAGTGGTGTTTCATAAATGATTTTCTGAAACTTAGCCTGGAATAGAATTTAATCTAAATGTTGATGACCTTTACTATTATTTTAAGTTACATCATCATAAGTCATGTATCTAGAGTGTAGAAGGGACCCTAAGAGATCATGTAGTCTACTCTCTTTTTTTTATACATGGGGAAACAAAGGATTAAAAAGATAAAGTGACTTGTAGAAAACCACACAGATAGTGACAGTTCTGGGAGGCAAACCAAGATCTTCATACTCCAAACATTTTCTCTTTAAGCTCTCATAACATTTCTGGAGTATAAGTGGTTATAGGTATCATTGCTATTATCTTCATCATACTGCAAGGGACAAAATTCCATTTTGTTTAAGATTGAAGAACAAATCTCAAAAAATAGAATTTTTAATACCAGGGTAATGGGTAGAAATAATATTCTAGGAAACAAATTGTCCTTCATAATACACTTGATTTTTTTTTAAATCTAGAATTGTTTTCTCTTTTTAATAGCATTTTATTTTTTCAAACACATGCAAAGATAGTTGTCAACATTCAGCCCTGCAAAACCTTGTGTTGCAGTTTTTTCTACCCCCTTCCATTCCTCTCCCTTCCCCTACACAGCAGACAATTCAATATAGGTACAATTCTTCTAAACATATTTTCATATTCATCATGCTGTGCAAGAAAAATCAGATCAAAAGAAAAAAAAAAACAAGCAAACAACAGTAAGGTGAAAATATCAAGCTTTGATCCATTTAGTCTTCATAGTTCTCTCTCTGCCTATGGATTGAATTTTCCATTATAAACCTACTGGAATTGCCTCAAATCATCTCATCGTTGAAGAGGCAACAAGTCTATCACAGTTGATCATCAAATAATATTGTTATATACTCTTTCTACTCACTTCACTTAGTATCAGTTCATGTAAATCTTTCCAGGCTTATTCTGAAATCAGCCTATTGATCATTTCTTATAGAATAGTAATATTCCATTACATTCATATACCATAACTTATTTAGCCATTCCTCAACTAATGAGCATTCACTTAAATTTCCAGTTCCTTGCCACCACAAAAGGCCTGCTACAAATTTTTTTTTTGCATATATGAGTCCTTTTCCCTTTTTTATGATCTCTTTTGGGATACAGACCCAGTAGAAATACTGATAGATCAAAGGAAAACACCTGAATTTTAAAATATACAGATAGATATCTATTCTGCCTAACAAAAGATTGTCCTATAGAATGATACCATGAGGCTTTTCTTGCCAGACAATTTCATTTGGATCTGTTTGGGGGTGTTTTAGTTGATGGCATGTATTCAACCTTCTATATTGAATTCATTTTTTGGATGTATGGAGGTATAGTCTGGTATCAGTAGGCTTGGGCTTTTAGTGAAATTCCAAAATCACTTTAGTTTATGATACAAGGATGAAAAAGCCTATATTACATTGAGATCTTTGCCAAGGCTGAAGTTTAAGCTTTTTCCTAATTACATGCAGCAAAATACACTGTAAAAGTTCAATAGAAATCTAACAAAGAAAGAAAGTTAGTGAATAAGGAATTCTCTTCTACCTCCATTTCATCCAGGGCCATCTCCAGTCTCCTCATCTGTATCTGGGCACTGGATCCAGATGGCTCTGGAGGGAAAAGTGAGGCAGGTGACCTTGCACAGCCCTCCTTCATTTAAGTTCAGTTCACTTGTATCACCTCTGTGATGTCATAATCCTCTTTGAGAAGAAAGGATAAAATAGTGTGTTGGAAAACTACTTTTCTCCCCCCCTTTTCTCCCCCCCTTTTCTCCCCCCCTTTTCTCCCCCCCTTTTCTCCCCCCCTTTTCTCCCCCCCTTTTCTCCCCCCCTTTTCTCCCTCCCTTTTCTCCCCCTGCCTTCCTTCTTTCCCTCCCTCCCTCCTTTCCTTTTTCCTTCCTTCTTTCCTCCCTCCCTTCTGCCTTCCTCCCTCTCTCCCTCCCTCTATCCACATAAGGTATCATATCCTCACATACAGATGCTCTTAAAAGATTTTTCTTTTCTTTTACATCTCTGAAACTTCCCAAGTTATCTTGGAGTTTACTGGCTAAATTTCTTTCATTGACTGGCCATCAATAGACCCTAGGTCAAGCCCCATTTGTTCATTGTTTGGGTCCTGATTGATTCAGATTGAATATAAATAGCAGTAATTTCTGCTTTGATCAGAAGCTCTGAGGGTTTTTCCTTCCTGATTCATTTGCTTATTTATTTAGAATTTTTTTTGGACTACATGAAAGAAGAGATTCTTTGCCTCAATTGCTACCTAGCCTTAAGTCACTGAATGAGTTACAACCTCAGTGAAACTGAGACCTGATCTTTGTTTAAAAAGTCCAAAACAACTTATTCCATCCAGGGCCATGTACCCTCATCTTCATCGATATCTAGCCACTGGAACCAGATGATTCTGGATGGGAAAGTGAAGCAGATGATCTTGCACAGCCCTCTCTCACTTAAATACACTTCATTTGCCTGTCATGGCATCCTCTACTTGATGTCAGGGTCCTCTTCAAGAAGGAAGGACAAAGAACAACAAACCAACATTCCTTTTAGATAGTTCTTCTTCATGTCTTAAGCCTACCTAGATACAAACTTGTCAATTACTGAGAGCCTACTTTGGTCTTTAGGTAGTGAAGAAATTATTGAAGAAATGGTAATAGCTGCCTAGAAACAGCTTGCACAGTGGATAGAGCACTAGTCCTGGAGTCAAGTCTTTCAATAAAGTTATTTTTAAAAAAGATTTTTTTCCTTCTTCCTGTTTTCTTCTCTGAATTTTTATCACATTTGTGTTGTTAATAGCTAATAATATGGCAACTTTTTATTGCTAATTGATTCTTACATTATTTCTGCCTAATGTGAATATAGCCTTTACTACTGTACCTGGCACACAGTAAAGGCTATATTCATGTTGGCTATTATTGGCAGTAGTAGCAATAGTTAAGTTAATAATCTTATTAAATCGACAAAAATTTGTAAAAAACACCTTTATTGAACTTAATTTTTTTTTACATCATCAAATTTTCTTTTATATTCTCCCTCTCAGAAAGCCATTTCATTAAATATTTTTAATGGAAAAAGAGAGATGAGGAAAAAAATCGACAAAAGTGATTAATACATTAAAATAGTCGTGAATGTATGTGCATTGTACCACACTTGTGGACTTCCTGCCTTTTCAACAGGTTGACTGGCAATATTTTCTCAAATCTCTTCATTGGAACCATATTTGTTCTTTGTAATTTCATAACATTTATTTTTTTATTGTTTTGTGTTTGATCTTCCAATTTACATTGTTGTAGTCATTGTGTATTTTGGTTTTCTTGGCTTGTTTGCTTACCTCTAATCAGTTCATATAAATCTTTATGTTTCTCTGTTTTCATCATATTCTTTTTTTCCTAGAGCACAATTTGTTTAGCCCTTCTCCAATTCATAAGCATGTGTTTTGTTTTCAATTCTTTGCTATCACAAAAAGTGCTGTTTTTAATATTTTGGTGTATTTGAGGATATTATTTTTATCAGTGGTAGAGAGGAGCTTCTTAGAGTTGTTCAAAAGTTTTGAAAACCTAGACTAAAATTTAATGACATTAGGAAAGGAAACAGACAATATGCTACTAAACTATTTTACACTCAACTTAGTCCCCAGAAGAATATGAATGTTAAGGTAGATGATCTTCCATATTCACATCTTTCAAGTTTATGAGTCTTTAAGGGATTATTTGCTTTGAAAAGGATTTTGGAAATAACAGATTTTTTTTTAAAAAAATTTTCAAGCCACTCTTCTTGAGGAGAATTTACTCAAATTAATTCTAAGTCTTTGAAGCTCTTTACTGCTACTCATGGCTGAGGTGATCCAAAAAATTTAGCAATTGAACTACAGTGACTTGCCTGCCAATAACTGAGACACTTTGGTGAATAGCCACAATTTCTGACCAAACTGCATATGCAAACAGGGAAGAAAAAGCTGATGAAATTAAACAGTAAAAGGGGCCTGGAAGGAACCTGGTATTTCCCTTTCAAATTTCTTCTCAAAAGCTCATACACAATATGAGCAAAAGTTCCTCAAAGCCACCATGCAAAGCCTGTAATAATGTCCTTTCCATAAGCTCTGACTGTAAATGGCTAGTTGAATATAGAATATAGCCTACATAGATTTGTGTATAAGGGCAAATAACTTTAATTGGATTAAAGAGCAGCATCAGTACTGTTAATAAAGTACTTTTTGGCAGCATTATATTTAGAACTTCTCAATTAGGTTTTTAATCAATGTGGCATAATTAAGTATTTTTATCCTAATTCAAGTGAGTATATTTTTGCTGAATTTTGCCTTAGAAAATGGTTTTATTTTAGAAAAGGCCTCATTACTCACACACACAAAAAAATCATAAATGCCACAAGTTCAGTATCATGGGATTTTTCTAGATAATGCTAAACAGGCAGATTATGAAAATGAAAAAATCAGTCCAATATTTCATGTAATATTGAATTAGTCACAAAGTTGATAGTTTTTCTAAATCCTTATAGAACATTTCTCTCATTCATCCTCAACTAATACTTGTTCTTTATCATATCCAGGCTGATCAGTAAATGAAACATTACATAGTTCAAGAGACCTGCAAATAATACTAAGATTGAGTTCTGCATTTCTGTTGAGAGCACCATAATCTTTCCTGTCACCCAACCCTGCCACTGCCTTGGAGCCATCTTTGACTTTTCATAGTCCCTGACTGTGCCATATCCAGTTGCCAGTTCTTTTCAATTACACTTCCAAAACATTTTTTATATCTCTACCCTTCTCTGTACTCACATAGCCACTGCGCCAGTTCAACATCTTAGCATCCCTCATATATTTTATTTCAGTACCCTACTATTTGTTCTCCCTACCTTCAGTCTTTTCCCTTCTTAATGCATCTTCCACATAGCTGACAAATTTAGAATTCCTAAATCATGCATCTGATTGGCTCCCTGTAGGATAAAATTAAAATTCTTCAGACCACCATTTAAAGCTCTTTTAGTGTGACTTCAATATCTCTTTTTAAGCTGATTTTGCATACTCCTTCCTTCTATATTCTATGTTGCTGTTACCAACAAATTGGCCCACTTTACAACATGGAATTAGCACTAGAAGGGAATTCATTGACTCTAACCTTTTAATTATTGAAGTGGGAGAATGAGACTAAGAGGTTAGTTGACTTACTTAAGTAGTATATCAGAGAGCTGGGATTTAAACTTGAATCTTTTGACTTGATATTCAATGTTTTTTCCACTGTACAATTCTGTCTCCTTTACTCTTTATACTGATCCCTGAACTTTACAGTCTGTTTTCCATCTCCATGTCTTTAAAAGGTTATTACTCCATTCCTGGAGTGCACCTCTACTTGTTAGAATCCCTAGTTTCCCTCTGAGACTCATATCAACTCCTACAGAGAATCTTTTTTTTTTTTTTTTTGATTTCCATAGATTTGGGAATTTTGTGTCATCAAATTATCTGGAATCACTTCAGTGTTTATATATTCCATTCCATGGTAGAATGTAAGGTCATTAAAGATAAGAACTGGTTTTCATTTTTATCCTTGTATTCCTAGCACTGAATAATGACTTTAACATAGTGGGAATTTCATAAATGCTTACCTTATTGAAAATGCTTCCTTTATAACAAACCTTTGATACTAGGTAGTAAAATTATTATCACTTCCATTTTATAGATGAAGAAACTTGAGACCAAGAAAGATAAAGTCATTTTTAAATGATCAAATATCCATCAATTGGCAAAGCTATTATTCAAATGATTGGTTTTTGAAGCCAAGTCTCAAAATCTTTAAAAAATCTACTAGGAAAATTCAACCAAGATTGTATAATTTTGTTATTTGACTTCTTGGGTATTCAATGCACTAATTTATTTCAATTTATTAAACAATCAACATGACTCTGAGAACAACAGTTTTCCATAGAAGGTCTTTTTATATTCACATATTTTAATGAATATGCTGCTATGAAGTTTCTACATTCTTATATTTCCCCTTCCTTTCAAGCTTCCTCAGCCCCAAGCCCAGCCGCAACCCCAGCCCTCTTTTTAGCATTGTTATGAGTTTTTCTCTCCTGTCTTATGTTATATAATCATTCAAAAGTCCTGTTTCCTCTTTAAGGGATTCAAGAAATTGAGTTTTTCACATGGTTGATACGTACAATATTGGAGAGATATTCCATTCCCAACCTCTCTTCAAAGGATGGATTATCAAGCAGACTATAATGTCTAAAGCTATTTAGAGCACAATAAATGTGTATTAGTTTTACTTCTCCAGCTCAAAGCTAAACATCTTTTCAAAAAGATGTTTTTCCTTGATGTCACATGTGGGTAAATGAGGAAAGGAAGATAATTTTCCATATTATAAAATTCTTTTTTTCTTAGTTATTGGTATTGATTATTGAATGGCACAATGATTCATTGATAAACTTCCTATGCAGGGAGACCATGGAAATGACTTCATTGGATAGTGAAGTCAAAAGCTCTGATCCTGGCTTTCCTATTGACTGGCTATTTGTCACGTAATGACAACATTACTGCACAATATTTTCCTTTCCTCAATTTCTGTGTAACGACTCACCTTTCAGAAATACTTTGTAGGCTAATGAGATACCTGAGAGTCCTTAAAGGGTCATTTCATGTGAAGGAATAGTTGTTATTCTGCAGTTGGGACTGACCTGGCTTATTGCTTTTTGTTGTTTGCCTTTTTTTTTTTTTTTTTTTGCTTTCCCCATGTGAGGCAGAACAGAAAAAATTAGAATCTGGTTCCAAGTCTTTGAGCTGTTTTGTAGAAGGGTGAATAAAAAAAATCCCCATTAATTATTCATGACTTATATGAAAAATCTTTGACTCTTGAACCTAAAATCGAGTTCTTCCATTTGTGTATTTGTTTTTAGGCAATTATTTGCCTTACCCCACATGCAGACACCCTTTCCCTATTTGGTTTAACTAGGTTTGGCCCATAGGGAAATGCGGACTTGTACAAAGTCTTTCCAGCCTTAGTGCTTGGCCTACATGTAGTGATTGCTTGCTCTTTGTGCAAGCCACAGTCCCTTGCTCATACAAAGGAAAACCTTGCAAAGTTGGAGAAGGCAATCACTGAAAGGCTTCATTTAGAAACAAGGCTTTTTTGTGTAGTATGGTTCCTGATGATATATTATAGAAAATTTACAATGAAAAAGCAACAAAAGATTGCAATTTTTCTGAATGCTTCAAATGTCCGATTTTGAAGTTTAAAATGGAAAAGATGTTAAAAAGCAATAAATTTGAGGGATTTATTTCCCAGATGTTCTATTTTTCCCTGGCAACAAAAGCAAAGCTTAATGTATATGCTCAGATTTATTGTCACTTCTTAGCATACAGTCGTGGCACACTCTGAATTCAAAGGCCACTGTACAACTGTTTTGACAACCGTCACATCAGTAGGTACTGTGCGGGACACATAAAACTAAAGCAGGAGTGTTTCTTTAGGTCTATAGGGAGTGCAGTACATCAGTGAATTCAGCTGTATTAGAACAGCATGAATTTCTAATATGTCGCCATTATGGAAAAGACCACTGGCATATTGAATAATGCAGCTTTCAAAGCGGAGCAGAAAATGTGATTACAGACAATTTGATTGCTGTTTTTAAAATAAATATTTTCAAAATCTTGAGGTATTTTATTTCATGTAATGCATAAAACATGTAACAGTGGACGAGAGCTAAAGATCTTTTAGGACACTAAAGAGCAGATGATGTCAGCTCCATTTAGTTATGGAATAATAGAAGCATTAGTTTAAAATGAAATGGATGTCACAGTGGCTTGTTTCCTTATTTTAAAAAAAGCAATAAAAAGAAATGATTTTGCCCACTTTGACAGAAGTATAAAGGCAGCGAATAATTATTTAGCATTATGCCACAGTTCATCAAGTGCTTAGCAATTACAGTCCTTTTTTTCACAAATTATCCTTTTTTGAATTTTACAGCACATAAGAACAATGTACTAAAGCACCTTAATATAGTGAAGAAATAGGGTGTCTTTTCATTTTTATTTTCTAGGTTGTAGAAAAAACAACTTTTTATTTATTCTGAAATTGGTAATAAGGGCAAAACAACAGGCTATTCTTGGGTAATTGTTAAAGTGCTTTTAAGAATTCTCTTTCTCAAAAGCTAACTCCAAATTTAGTAATTAGGATTACCCTAGGGCTCCACTGAATTGTTGATTTGAGAGGTACCTTTTAGTGTTGGAGTTAATGATTAATGGAAGCATCCCTGAACAACTTTCACTAGTCACCAAGCCAAACGGGAGGGCTTTCTTTTATTGAACTAAGTAATAAAATTTCAAATCAAAATATATAATAATTTCATTATTAAGCTCTATGTTTTCTGTCAAAATCAGAACATGGAAAAAAATGATGAAAAGATATATTTTTTAGATTTAGAACTAGAATGATTATTAGAATTCATTTAAGTCTCAATCCTTCATTTTATGAATGAAGAAACTGAGACCCAGAGAGGTTAATCAGCTTTTCCAAGGTCACACAAGTATTTGAACTGAACCTCTCAATACAATACAGTTTCTAAATACAATTCATTCTTCATAGAGGTATATGCAATTTTCAAAAAAGTTATTTAGCTCATCTTTTTGCCTCTAAGTTGTGCTAACCTGAAATGATTAAGATAAATAGATGGCTTTCTGTCAAGAAATATAAGTTCTACAATTCCCCTTGGTAGCATATTTGTGTTAATTAACCTTGCAATAATATTAATAAATAAGTAATATTGCAGAAATAGCAAAATTCAGTAGAAAATCTGGATTTCATTTAAGAATTTCCTACTTAATGTAAAGCCTTAACCTCTTAATATAATTTTTATCTCACTCTACCTATATCTTTATTCCAAATACTTGAATAAGTAGATTTCATGTACTTGACATTTATCAAGTCATTCTGCAATTGTCTTCTCCCTAAATGAAATAACCTCCACTCTTTTAACCCTTCCTCAAAGGTCCAACTTTTCAACCTCTTAATCATATTAGCTTCTCTTCTTTAACCTGTCTTTCTTAAGCTATATAGATTAGTATTGGGTGAATAATTTAATGAAGTCCTAAAAAGAGACTGACTTTGACAAAAGGATTAACTCTTGACTTCTGTAAGTCATACTCTGGCTAAGTGTTTTTGAAAATATAATTGTTGTTGAATTGTTGATGTATATTGAATTTATAAACTATTATGGTTCCTATGTTTTATTTCCCCTGATAATTGTTGCTAGCCAGTTATTCCGCATGTTGTCTCTAGAAATGGCATTTCAAGTCCTAATGGCAAACATATGAGAAATCTATAATAGTATTGGTTTTTTAATGCATCTTTTGCTGGATACATATATACAATCACAAATGTGTATGTGTGTTAATACATACATGTATACGATACATGTGCATTAAGCAATCCATTGAAAAAGAAATTAAGGAAGACAAAATATAGAGGTGCAAGTTGTCTTTATGATGCATGAGTTCCCAGTAAGTATAAAATCAAAGATCTTCTGAGCAATGAGCTATTAGTTAGTCTTGATAATATCTGAGATTATCACTTTAAAAAAAATAAAAAGAATCTTTTTCAAAGTGATTAATTACTAATTCATTTTCTCTGGTGGTAATGATGATAGAGAATTGTTGAGGAAGCTCAGAAAAGAAAAAGATCAAGAAATAAAATTATCTTGTTTAGTAAAGAAATGAAACCTGGAATAAAATGAGGATATAAGATATTCATATGTCCAGATTCATGATGATAATAATGATTTTGTCCAGTGCCCCCCGTAATTACTTCATCCCTCTCTCTACATTTTCACTCCCTTTTCAATTCTAACTTCAAACTGTTCTTTTACTTTCTTTCTCTTTTCTACTTTTGCATCTTTCTCCCTTCTTTTCCACCTATAAAATAGAAAGAGAGGCATATTGGTATAATGAAAGAGCAGGACTTGAGAGCAGAAGAAATGTAACTCTGGTATCTACTAATTGTGGAACTGTGGCAAAATCTCTTTATCTTCCTGAATCTCAATCTCCTCATCTTTAAAATGGTGATACACTTGTAGTACATATATCATAGAGTTGTTTTGAGGAAAGTAGAAAGATGTCATACATCTAAACATAACCTACAAGCATCATTTCTCATTAAGAGCCACCAAGATGATTTTCCCCAGTAGCGAATACAGAAATTAATTAGATTAAGGCTGGTTTCAGCAACCTCTTTGCATGGAACTTCCATACAGACCAACTGAATGTCTTGCAAAGGCACATCAATTTCATTGGTTTAAAATAACTTGGTTTTTTCCCCTCATGCACAAGCCATTGACACATTATTAATCTTAGCCTCAGGACTATGTCCATGGGGACTCCATTTGTTATGTCCACCTTAACCCAGATCACCATTGCACTGATTACTACTTTGAGAGTAACCTTGCCAGCTGTACAACCTCCTCAAAGAGAGACTCTAATGTCACATTTCTCCAGATTTTTATATTAGAATGTAATGTGGGATTGAGTTAAAGGTCACTTTAGATGGTACCCACTATAATTTATTTACTGTTGAAAGAAATGTAAGTCTTAGCATCTCATCTTAGCATAAATCCATAATGGTAGTTTTTGGTACACTTTAAAATATATTATCATATATAGTTGACACAATGTTGACTTGATTTGTTTGCAGACTTACAAATCTAAGTTAATCTAATCTAAGATGGTGAGAAAAAATTTCATTTAAATTCTGATTCATTAGAAGAATTTTTCTTTTCCTTCTGAAATGTTCCTAGACTGTTCTTAACAATTAATATTTATCCCTTAATAACAGACCATGTGAGTAAAGATATATTGATTTGGTCTATTTTGTCACTAGTGCTGTAGTTTAGTTTTTGTTTTTGCTTTTTACTAGAGTATCTAGTTTAAAAAGTATCAGATATTTAAATCTGGAAGCTACCCCAGAAGTTACCTAGTTCATTCCCCACATTTTGCACCCAAAAAGGATTGGGGACTTGCCAAAAGTCATAAAGGTGATAAAGGACATAACCAAGATTGCTGACTTACTAGGTTATGTCTAAGTCTGACTTAGGTTAATCAGAAATGCTGCATTGTAAATCTACTTAGCCACAGAATTAGAGAATATTAGTTCAAAAGTGTTTTGTAAGAGTGGAATAAAAGGATATCTTTTCAAGATACTGCCTTTTAAAATATTTAGCAAATTCTCCCAATCCAAGACATTGTGATACTTTTTAAGGACAATTTCCCACTTAAGTTTCTTTTGGTTGTAAGTTCTGAGGTTCTCTGTGTTTACAATAATTTATTGTCAAGAGAAACACTATTTGAGGGGATGGAGATAATGGAAAGATATGCATTTAAGATATAATATTTGCCTATTCTTTTCATTTTAAAATAATAAATTTGATTAATCCTGTTCTTTTAAAATCTCTTAAAAACATTATTATACATTATTATTATCCCAGAAACAGATATTTCTGTTACACTTGTTATATTTAAACAAATTTATTCCTCAAATTTAACAGCTTGATCTCTGGAGTTATTGTGCTATATAAATTTCCCAGGGAGGAAAAGTAACAACTGGATTAAATTCTATCTTACTTTGGGAGTAAAGTGTTCCTTTTACCAATAACAAATATTTCTTATAAATTTATCTTTCTTTTTTTTCTTTAAAATTTAGGAGGTTTTATTTTTACCCAAATTATCATCCCTTCATAAGAAAAATTTATTCAACTCACAAAAACTGAAAACATTTGTTAAAATATCTCATTTTTTCAAATATGTATTTTATCATGGTCTATACTGACTAGCAGGTATAAATGATTGGACACTAAATTCAGATAGGGCC
This sequence comes from Sarcophilus harrisii, assembly GCF_902635505.1. Classification (NCBI taxonomy): domain Eukaryota; kingdom Metazoa; phylum Chordata; class Mammalia; order Dasyuromorphia; family Dasyuridae; genus Sarcophilus; species Sarcophilus harrisii. The sequence goes on from NC_045426.1 coordinate 463,155,456, forward strand.
ATACTTCATCCATTATGACACTTGGTAATAATGGTGTGGATAGTAAAAGACTTTCTATTCAATTATCTGAATAGTAGATCCATAAGTGTCCTCACTGAAAGTGTCAAATGATAAAGGATGGCAAAGGGGGAAAAAAGGGCAAAAAATGTTCAAATGAGAAATTCTGCATTTTTAATATTATGGGCTGCTTCTCATGACCTGTTCTTTCTTTTATGTTGTGCAAAGGTCTTAAAATGGAATTTGAACAGTTACATAGGAAAAGTTAATAAATAATGTTAAAATATAGACACATTTTTCCACCAATACCCTCCCCAAAAACATTAATAAACAAGACATTCTTTCTCCATATTCACAAAAGATACAAACAATTGTCCCCTTACTATTATTAAAGGATTTCTTTTATATGCAAATGAAAATATTCTTTAAAACACGTATACACTTTTTAAAGATTTTGTTCTAGATCTCTGATTTCATCAGTGTGGGGAACTCTTGGTGAGGAAATGCCTTCACTGATACAGAGCATCTCATCTGTGATTTACAATCTTAGTCTACTGCTTAGGGGCTCTGAAAGGCTAAGTAACTTGCTTGTGGGCACATATATCCAGTAGAGGCAGCAATCTTCTTGATTCCAAAGTTGGTCTTCTATCCATTATGCTATGGTATCTCTCCTGTATAGATGTGTGTGTTTATTAAAGTTATCTGCATGTGTCATTGAGATACTCCACCAATATGTTTCAAGGTACAACTGCTAGCCATGAGAACCATCTGTGTGTTTAGGAGTTGTTGGAAAGGGTATGAAGGACACTACATATTCATGAAGTAGATCCTGTGATTTGTGGATGGTGAACACTTACGGAGCTTAATGCTGTTTGTGAGTCTATTTTCCCTTGAATACAGAAGCTGTATTTTCAATAGATTTTGTAAACTAGACAAGCCTGCCAGCATCTAGAGATGCAGAACATCTTTTAGAATTGTAATTCAGTATAGCCTGCAATTCACTTCAACAATTATTTGTTGTCAGAAAATGTCAGATTGGTGCCCAGCCAACTGAGCACTGGGTGTATTGTGGACAAAAAGCTAAGTTTAGCAACTTGGCTTACTCTCTCATTTAAGGAGTACATGCTTACAACAATCTCTACAGAACAGTTGGGGTAACCTCTTGTCATCCTTTGAATTTTTTCCCTCTTCCCCAAAGTAGTCAAGTTAAATCAACAAGCATTTATTAATCACTTATTATTGACTAGGAATAGCTTCTTGCAGAAGACAGACATTTAGCTAAGTCTTGAAAGGAAGGCAGGGAATCCTGGAGACAGATATGAGGAAGGAGCCAGATATGAGGAAGGAGTGAGAGTGTTCCAGGAATGGGGTACTGTTGGAATCCTAGTGTCAACTCAACTTGACACTAGGATTCCAACAGGGTACAATAAATGGAAACATCTGGAATTAAGAAATAAATTTTCTTTTGGGAGAAATAGCAAGGAGGCCACTGTCACTGTGTCACAGAATATATAATGGGTAGTAAGGTTATAAGAAGATCAGAAAGTCAGAAAGGATTTAAAAGCCAAACAGAAGGTTTTATATTTTATCCTGAAATAGGATAGAAGCCCCTGGAATTTATTGACTCAGGAGGTATATATGATCATATACTTTAGGAAGGATCAATTTGCAACTGAGTGGAGAACAGACCATAGTGGGGGTGGGAAGGGGGAACTTGAGGCAGAAAGATCAACTAGGTGTTTTTTGCAGTATCCCAGACATGAAATTTTGAAGGCTTCCATCATAGCAATAACAATATCAAGAGAGAAAGGAAGATGCATACATACATTCATGCATACAAGATATTACAAAGGTAGAATTGCTCTTCCTATGAGACTAAGCTTAAACTTTAAGGTTACCTTCTAAATTCTTTATACCCTCCCTAAGTTCCTGATTTCCCTCTCAAATTTTCTTACATCATTTTATAGCTATTTTGTATGTAGGTATATATGTATATGTTGTTTCCTATTGTAAAACTGCAAGCTTCTTGAGGACAAATGTTGTTTGATTTTTGCCTTTGAATTCATAGTGCCTGGCAGAGAGTAGCAGATTAATGTTTGTTGGTTGATTCATTGTTTGACTAGTGCAGAGTATCATTAAGCAGTCATTCCACTTCTGTTAAAACACTTTAGCAAATTGTCAAATCAGTAATTAATAAATTTCAAATAATAAATACAATGTATTTGTGGACTGTTGTTATAAAATTTTTATAGTGAAGTTTGTCTCTTTTATAACTTTCACCTTTGGTAGTCATATAGGAAAAGTCTAATTCTTCTTTCATTTGTTACTGTTTGTTGTTGTTTACTTGTTTCAGTTGTGTACAACTTTTCATGATCCTATTTGGAATTGTCTTGGCAAAGATATTTCCATTTCTTTGTCTGGTTCATTTACGAATGACAAACTGAGGCAAACAAGTTTAAAAAGCTTTCCCAGGGTCCCATCTCTAGTAAGTGTCTGATATCAGATTTGCACTCAGGAAAATGAGTCTTGACTCACGACCCAGCACTCTATCCAATACACCATCAAAGACAGACTTGACAGACTTTGTTATTTGAAGATCACTAGCAAGCCCCTAGTTCTTTAAACTATTCTTCTTGACCTCATTTCAAGTTCTTTTGTCATTATAATTGTTTGTCTCTTCAGGTACCCATATTTGTCAATACCCCTTTCAAAATGCACAGCTTGAGTTGACTATAAGACATCTTTTATGCTTTGAACAACACAACATACAAGACTCCAGGATTCTGAAAGCTGTACATCTTTAGTACAATCTGTGTTTACATTTATTTGTAGAGCATATTTTTGAAAAATATATATGGATGTGCGTATATCCATGTATATATGTGTATGTACATATATAAATTACACATATATCTTTATCTTTGACTTATTTCAAGTTTGTAGTCATTTAATAGTGTTTTTCACTTCCCAATATTCTCACCAAATGAAAAGAAACAACAAATAGAAATAGACAGGTTAGCTAAAGCCTTTTAGAATATCCAATGGTCAAATGTAGATCATTCAAAAGGTATTCTAAAACCATTGAATAAAGGTCAAGTGAGTAGTAGTAATAAAATCACTAGTGTTTATGTGAGATTTTGGAAGGAATGCAGAAATTGTCTTGAGAGAACAATTAACCATTTGTTTCCCTTCTCAGTTTTAGGTAGTGAAACTAACTGAAACAACATTAAACTGGGAATTATAGTTGGAAATCTAAATCAATCTAAACTCAAAAGAAACATTAAAGATAATTTAATAAAAATATTTACTATAGGATAAAAACCTTTAAAACCTAGAGAGATGAAGTGACATATAAATCATTCAGTAAAGAAGAGTGATTTGTCTAGAACCCAGATGTTCCTATTCCTAGGAGAGGTAAGACAAGCACACAATTATGACAAAGGACATTTGGAGTGTGAGGGGTAATACAAGTTTTGATTGGTATATTAGTTACATAGAATAGTATAGTGAAGTGGGACATAATCCTTGGAATGGAGATCTGCAATAAGAATGGGGATAGAATGGAATGATGAGATGCTATGGAATTCAAAGAGGTGGTATCATTAAGTGATGATACTATAATAACCTGGAAGACTAGGGCAAGAGATATGTTGCTCTCAATCCTAAGTACCTCAGTATGATAAAACTGGATAGAAGACAAAGATTCATATTTATTTGGTTCTTTCAATCTAATGGAGTTCAGAATATAGAACAATTTTTGTTTCTGATTAAAAAATACCCTAGAGTAGTGTAGGCAACATCTAGAATGTTAAGAAGGAGAAAACAAGGACCTGCGCACTATTAAGTTAATAAGCAACTAGGACCAAATAAGTTATAGCTAGTATAATTTGGAATTAATCAATGGAGGGAAGGTATTAACATTAAGGAAGATTAAAAAAAGACTTCTTGCAGAAGATGGGATTTTAGCTGGAATGTAAAAGAAATTTAAAAAAAATCCAGGAGGGAGAGGTCTAGGCATGGGGAAGACAGGCTGTGAAAATACCTGGAACTTAGAGGTGAAATATCTTGTATGAAAAAACAATCAGGAGACCAGTGTTACTATATCACAGAATGCTTGGAGAGAAATAAGATATAACAATATTGGAAGGTAGGAAGGTTCCAGGTTATAAAAGAATTTAAAAACCAGACAAAGGGTTTTTATATTTGATGTTGAAGGTGTTAAGAGCCAATGGATTTTATTTAATAGAGACAAAAAAAAAAAAAAAAAAAAGAATCCTACTCTACTTTCTTGATGTTAAAACCAGATTCTTCAATTTGGTAAAACCTTTGTTTTTAAACATCACATCTCATCACACTGTCTAACATATCCTAACAAACTTTTTCTTACAGCATTTTGTAAGATTAAAATTAATATAAGTTTAATAGAGATGAAGCATGTAGTAGAAAGAGGGCTGACTTAGCAGTCAGATAAACCTGGGTTCAAATCTCAAGTCTGATATAATAATAGTAATAGCTAACATTTATATAACTCCTAACTATGTGCCAGGCACTGTCTTAAGCACTTTGCAAATATTATCTCATTTGATTCTCACAATCACTCTGGGAGGTGCTTCCATATCCTATTTAATAGATGGAGAAACCTCAAAAAAAGTTAAATGATTTTCTCAGAAAATGGTAAATATTTGAAGCTAGATTTTAAATCAAATCTTCCCAACTCCAAGATCAGTGTTCTAACTACTGCTCCACCTTGCTATTTAATATCCTATTTAATAGATGGAGAAACCTCAAAAAAAGTTAAATGATTTTCTCAGAAGATGGTAAATATTTGGAGCTAGATTTTAAATCAAATCTTCCCAACTCCAAGATCAGTGTTCTAACTACTGCTCCACCTTGCTATTTCAAAATCCATGTTATGTCTGTAGCCTAGTCACTTAGTCCCTTTCAGTGTCTCTGGTAAGTTCCTAAATGTATAAGTGAAAGACAGGTGGATCTGTATCATTGAAAGGAATTTCTTCATTCAATTTATTGATTGCATTCAATATACTGATAAAATCACAAGTTTGGATAGACTTGGGGAAAAAATAAGAACAATAAAAAATCTTTAACCCTCAACTATCCAATAATTAAAAGGAAGCAATAACAAAAATCTGAGACTTAAAGATGATTACAAGAGTGCATTTAGCAAACAGAGTTTGGAATGAAGTTATACAATTTCAAGCAATAAAATTGACTCATAATAAAATCTAAGAGTCTGACAAATTGTCTTCCCAAAGAAATGTGAAGATTTTCTCACTCAATTATTTTACAGACTAGGTATAACACCTGTAAATATGTGTTTACAAGAACACAGGAACACTGAAAATATAACAAAGAATCTAAAAGCTTTGAGGTTGTTTTCTTTTTCATTTCTTATTGCCAGAAATCAGGCAAGAAATTATTTTCATGTTTTAGTGAACTGGGCACTGGATTGGAAGTCAGGAGACCTGAATTGTGGATTTAATTTTTGCCACTAATTAATCGTTTGATCTTGAGGTAATCACTTAACTTTTCTGGTTGTTTCCTTATCCATAAGATCAATTATGTGATTCTTTGTAATTATTTTAGTTTCTCTGAAATATAATTCAGCCATATATCAGTTGATACCATAAAAGAATGGTCTTGAAATTTAGATTGTCTCAAACTCATTTTGTCTTTATATTCCCAGGGTTTAGAACAATCCTGTTATTAAATGTTTGCTGGGTCAATTCCTATCCAAACTGGGGCAATCACCAGAAGTCATAGACTCAGCCATATGGTCTTTCATCCTGACCTTTTCTAATCACTCAGTAGTGCTACTGTGGTGCCCTCCCATCAGACTTTCTAAGACCAGGCCTTAGAATCAGACTTCTCTGATTGGTGAGACCTCAGTATATGTAGCTACATATCCCAAACTGCTGCCACAGTTAGTTCTTATTTTTATTTGAACTAAATAAGTTATTACACTTCTCACTAGGTATGGAAATGCTAATCTAGGAAAATTCACTAACTATGAGTTTAAATATTTCCTTTCCCCAAAAAAAATTAGGAAAATTCAATATTTGTATCATCTGAGAATATGAAAATAGCTACTATTATTTAGAATGTACATATTACAAAGGGAAAAACCCTGATCAATACAAACATAAACTAACTTGTTCAGCAGGTCTACAGCTTATAAAGTAAATGTCACTAACTTTCTTTCCATTTTCCCAGGACAGTCTAAAATTCCTGCCTAGGAGATTGTTTGACAGTTTAATTCATAGGATAATAGATTTACATGAAAGGGACCTTAGAGACCAACTATCTACCATCACCATCCATATAGATGAGGAAGCTGAGGCTCAGAGGGATGAATTACCAAGGATCATCCACCTTAAGTGTCAAGAGTGGGATTTGAACAATAATATTGGTTTTTATTAAAAATCATAAAAGAAATTAATATGAACCTAAGTACTCTTTGATAGATTTTAAAATAATGATCTGCTAAACTCTAAGAAAGTCGAAGGCTGATTACCTGGAATTACCCATCTGAAAACAGCTCCTCTGTCCAGACAAATACAATTACAAATGCAAAATCTATCTCAAAAAATCTTTGTGGGAGACCATCAGACCTGTTACAGTTGAGCTCATGCCTACTGCTTTAGCTAGAGTGTCACTAGGGGGAGTTAAATTGAGAAATCATGAAAACTGAATATTATATATTTGGATTGCTTGTGCTTGCAGATGAGTTGGTCATCTTACACAGAAGCTCAAAAGTGATCAACTTCAGCTCAATCATATCAGGACATAATCAATGTTGAACAAAAAATAACTTTCAATGAAGGCTCAGCTGTACCATATTATTTCATGAAATTGTGCATGCTTCTGAATTCAACCTTTTCATTATTTATAATCATACATTCCTTGGACATTGAAGTCGAGGATATACATGGGTAAACTAACCAAGCTGTAGAATAAGTTGAAGCAGTGAGATGAAATTGAACAAAAAAAAAATTAGTTTATCAGAAAATACATTCACTCAGTGATAGATAGCAACTATCTAGGAACTGGATATTTCTAATTCTGCATAGATTCCCTCCTGACTCCCTTTCTCATATATTGTCATGAAAATGTTTAAATAAGGTCTCCTGTCACCTCTCCAGCTACCTAGCCAAAGGATTCAACTCAATTGTTCTACCCTTCTGCTGACTCTGACTGTGTCCCATTTAAAACAGATGCCCATTTTATACTTTTAATAGAGAACTATTTAAAAGGAACCATCCTATGTTAAACCATGAAATAATTCTCTTTCTCCCTCCTCCCCCTACCCAGGGAATTTGGAGAAAATCCAAGGGCTAAGATGATTTAAATGTGAAAATGACAAAGGACCTAGAAATACATTATAAGTAATTTTATTTCTTTGGCAAAAAAAATAAAAAATTATGAAAAACCAGAGGATAATTCATTGAACACTTTAAAAAAGAAAACAAACCTAGAAATTGAACAAAAATTCTTTAAGGGTAGGTTCAGGTCAACTCCAGGCATTAAACTTCATGGGACAATGATATCCATTCTTATCCCATCTCCACCTCCATAAATGTGCTTTGAAATTTCAAATATGAATGTTACAGAGAGAAAAAAAAAAAACTGTACCTATTACAAACTAAGTGCCTCAATAATAAAACTATAAGGAAAGGAATTTTATGGGTAGAATATAGAATAGTAGAAGATTTCTATAAGGCTTTGTGATATGAACAATTCACATTTTCAATAGGGATTTATAATTTTTATCATTTTATCAGTTTTTCCATTTGATAGCCAAGATAAGGTTTTAAAAAATGCATAACACTTAACAAAAGTTTTGTCCTTGAAATTTGTTTATAAAACACATTTCTATAAATTAAATTATGCTTTTCAGTTTATTTACAATATAGCTGAAGATAATTCCTTCTCAAGAATGAAAATTAAGCTTCCAAGAATAACAAATATATTGTTTACTGTCAACATGTCCATTATGTAAAGTCTTATCTACTGTTAAACATCTTTTAAGACATCTAGTGCCTAGGACTGATCACTGAACACAGTGAAGCATTTCAGCCGCTTAATAACTGAGTGACTGTTCACTATATAAGAAAATAGAACCTTCAATTATCCATAAATCTCATCTCATGTTGGCAGCAGTTCTGTTCTCCATAGTTTCACAAGTGCTCTTCAGATTAACCAGCCTTGAATTCGAATAAAAAACAAGTGACATGAATGTAGCATGATACCTATGGAATACACTTCAATCTATACTAAACTTGCCCCACTTATTATCATACTCCTCCAATTTGTCATAGAATGAAATACATTTATGTGAGCTCTCCATTTCTAATCTACCCCTGCCTTTCTATTGCCATATGATATAAATAGCAGATATTACTTGATATTTGATGGATATCACACATATTCCATGGCCCATCAGAGATCAAAGAACTTTCAAGGATCCAGGTACACAGGGAGATCTTTATACAGATCCTTATCCTTAAACTATATTCAAATATTTAAAGGACTATCTTGTAGAATGAGAAGTCTAGTTACTGTTCCAAAAGGAAAAACCAGAACCAAGAAATGGAGACATTCTTCATTTTTATATGAAAAAGAAACTTCAATATTCAATATGAATGATGTCAAAAAAATAATGTCAAATACTTTGTGCTCCCTGAGGACAGGAATTATGTTTATTCATGCTTATTTCTTCCCAGGGATCTAGCACAGGAACTTAATAATGTAACAACTAAATGAATGAATTAATGAGTCAAATTGAACAGTAAATGCAATAAGTATTCAAGAGAAGGAAAGATTTAATCATGGTCCAATCAGATTGACTTATTTACTATTTTCATAAATTGGCATTCCATCTTCAACTCCATACTTCTGAAAAGACTATAGTTTCCTATTGAATGATATTTTTATTCTTGAATATTGGAATTCTTTCAATAAAACTTGGAAAAAAGAATATTATCATATTCTATATTGTTCCATTTATGTAAGCTATTCAGTTAGTATATAAATAATCATGGCCTGATCTGTTTCATTAGGTAGTAAGTCACTGGCAGTATTCAAGAAGGATATGGATGGCAATTTTTTTCATGGTTGCTTTTATAGTGACCCTACACTTACTGGGAGATAGAAATAGAATTAGAACCTTTAAGAACACTTTTGCCTATAACTAGGGATTCTACTTTGAAGATTTGTAGGTCAGCAATTTACCACCTATGGATCAGAGATTCATCCTTGCTGATTTATATGTTCAAGGATTCATAGCTGATCTTCATATAGGGAACTATAGAGTATGAGATACTTTTGTTCTTTAAAAAGCTTTGTAGCTTTAGCCTTTTGGTCAGCTATTAAAATTTTTTACAACATCTTTGAGATCCAAACAAAATCTCAGTAGGCTAAATTTTTTCTTATCCTGTAAACTAATATTTTATTGAGGGGTAAAGAAGTGGGAGATGAGAAATGGGAAAGAGAATGGTGAAAAAAAAATTAACAACCAGGAAGAAAGTTATTTATAAGTCCAGTCCTAAAGACCCCAGATTCAGTATGGTAGTAGTTAAAATAAGGGACTAGGTCCTGCTTTTTCATCCAGGTTCAAGCTACTGTGGCCAATTGCCACTTGATTGGCACAGAGGCTTTGACTTTGTCCCCAGAAGTTATCATAATCGTTCCATAGCTAGGAGGGATTTAGCATTACTAGCAGCTCAAAATCCCTAAGATCAAAAGATCTACCTTCCTTGACCTCCCTGACAGAAGAGATTATAGGTGTGCAATGGAATGCACCATTGGGCGTAACACATTCCATTACTCCTTCACACTCTCAACCAAGACAGCTACCTTAGTGGCAGGCAAGACCAATGCAAGGCAATACAATGACATTACAGTACAGTGTAATACAATACAAAGCAAAACAAGTGTTCATCACCTACTATGTGCAAAATATCTGGCTCAGTACTAGAGATTCAAAGACAAAAAACACATTAGGTCTTGCTTTCTCAAAAATGTTAATTTTTCTTGGGGGTGAAAGTGAATATAATATGTAAGCACTTAAATATATAATTGATAATTTGATTAAGGATAAAAGCACTACTATTTAAAGGTATCAGAAAACACTTTCACAGGAGGTACCACGTGAGATGAATCTTGAAAGAAGCTAGGGGCGCCAAGAGATGAATTTGAGGTGGGGATGCAGTCTAGGTATGGAAAATAGTCTTTGCAGAGTGTGGAGATTGAAATGGAATGCCAAATTATGAAAACAGTAAATAAGCCAATTTGATTGGACCATTATTAAATCTTTCCTTCTTGTGAATACTTATTGCATTTACTGTTCAATTTGACTCATTACTTCATTCATTTAGTTGTTACTTTATTAAGTCCCTGTTCTAGGTCCCTGGGAAGAAATAAGCATGAATAAGCATAATTCCTGTCCTCAGGGAGCACAAAGTATTTAACATTATTTTTTGACATCATTCATATTGAATAACCCACATTTCTATGATATTTTAAGATTTATTTTGTACTTTCCTCACAATAACCTTTTAACATAGGTAATGCACTATTATCATTCCCATTTTATAATGAAAAGAAATGAAGCAACAATACAGTACCTGGCATATTAAAGCACTTAATAAATACTTCATTTATCTATTGATCATGACCATACCTCTTAGAGAATTGGATCTGATTATATTCAGCAATAAATTGGAAATAATAATAGCACTTACTTCCTGTGGATGTTGTGAGAATAAAGAAATCATATTTGTAAAATGCTTTGCAAATCTGAAAGTTCTATACTGGGATGTCCCAAAAGTCTTCATGCAGTTTTAAGCTTTAGCAGCTGAAAATTGTCTTACAACTTCATGAGACAAGGTACATGTATTTCAAGTGATGTCATTTTCACCTAGTTTTAACATTTTATAATAGCATACTTTTATATAACTTACAAATCTTTGTGACCTTGAGCAAATAACAATCTCTGGGCCTCAGTAAAATGTAATTCTTCTTCTATAAAATGAATTGTACTGGATGATCCCTTCAGGTACTTCTCTAGGACATATGATTAGAGTTACAGAGGAACTAGTGTTCATCATCTCATTTAATTCTCACAGCAGTTTTTTGAGATGGGTGTGCCAATTGTACCTACTTAATAGAGAAAGAAACTGAGTCTCAAAGACAAGTGACTTTCCCAGGATTGTATAACTAGCAACTGGAAGAGCAGGGTCTTAAAATCAATTTTTCTGTTTTCAAATCCAAAACCTCTTTCTCTTATACTATACTGTTTCTCAAGGAATCCTCTTTTGCATCCTGAGACTTGTTACTTGATTCATAAAAGTTCTTTTGGTCAGGCACATGTGATGATTTATGGCTCCAAATGAATAAAGAATTGTCATCTGGAAATAAATTTGATTTTCTCTTTTTAGCTCTAGAGAGCAAAGTAGGAACAATATTTGGATGTTGAAAAGGAGGTAAATTTTACAATTTGACATAAATATGATGAACTCCCAGGAACTGGAGGCTACCAGGTTGCCTAAGAAAGAAGAAAATGGAACAGGTCACAACCCTGCCAGTCAGAGTTGGGACTGAGCACATGAGTAGCCCCTTTTTACTTCCGGCCTCGGTAAGGTAAGGGAGACCCATTCCTTTTAAAAAAAAAAAAAAAAAAAAAAAAAAAAAAGCTTCTCTTCAATCTTGTTAAAAGTCTTGTTAAAAAAGTTCCCAAGTTAAAGGCTAGATGGACACTTATTGTTTTGTTATATAATGGACCAAAAAGTCATCAAAGTCTTCCAAACTCTAAGATTCTTTCATTCTGTTCTAAAATAGGGTGTCTAGAATTAGATGTGCTTTTCCACAGGTAGTCTAAGTATGTCAAAATATTATAAAATTGCCAATTCACTCATTTTGGACATACTTTTTAAATAAAGTCTATTATTGCATTAGTTTTGTTTTGCTTTTTTTAGCTTTTATCATACATAATGTTGTTGAGTCATGGTGAGCTTACACTCCACTAAAGCGGCGCATATATATATGTGTGTGTGTTTGTGTGTGTGTTTATATACATCTCTCTCTCTCTTTCTCTCTCTCTCTCTCTCTCTCTGTATATATATATATATGTATGTATATATATATATGTATATATATATATTAATACACACATATATATATAATACACACACACACACACACATATATATATATATATATATATATATATATTAACCAAATTGCTATCTAGTCACACTTTCCCATAATTTTATTTGTAAAGTTGTTTTTTGGAATTCAAATATATCATTTTAATCCTATTAAACTTGATCTTGCTATTTTTAACTTGCTCTTCTAGCATGTCAAGATATTTTTAAATATAAACTTTGTCATCCAAGGTATTACCTAACCACTCCTAGCTTTGAGCAGAATACAGATGCTTTCATCAAAGTCGTTAGTGTAACTAGGACAGCTACCTTTTTATGTATCTCTAGCTTCTAGCATAATATCTTGAAAAGTTGGGATAGGGTGACAAGATTGGGAGAAAGGGTAAACTTTTTATTACACTGATACATGGAGCTCTCATATGAAGAAATTATCTTAACCAAAGAAGCTCACCAACTCTTCTATAACATAAATATATAATATTAGAAAGTTGCCTGAAACAGTGAAGAGTTCAGATGACTTGATTAGGTGTTGAAAAGCAGCATGTCAGAGAGGGAATATTAATCTATTGCCTCCTAATGTTAAGACTGGCCTTCTATGAACTGGTGTGCATCTTTGCACTTAATAAATATTTTGAATGTGAATTTGTAATTAACTAAAAAATGTTAAATGGCATAAGGTCAAGCATACATCATGGAGCCCTTCTTTTAAGAGACATCCTAAGTGAATATAAAGCCTTTAATAACAACTCTCTGCATTTAGCCATTTGCCTCACAGCTTTTCTAGAAAGTACTATTTAAAATGTAAATATGTTAAATAGGCAGAGTAACACAGTTAAGCCAATACCACCCATAGATATTTCAGCACAAATCACTTTATTAAATCAACCGGTCCATTCCTTATCAAAGCTCTAAGAAAGTGGAATGTCAATAGATAAGTAAAGATTTTGGGAAGTAGACAGAGAAATGTTCACAGGATGTATCCTGCTTATTAAGGAAACATTCAGAGAGGATGGGGTGGGAGAAAATTATAGTGGAGACCTTGGTTAAAGATTGATATTTTAATATAGTATAGGTTCTGAACTCTGTTTCTGCAGTGGTTTATTTCTATATATCAAGCAGGTTTGAAAAAATATTATCCCAAATACAAACCCTCTCTGCAAGATGAGGGGATAACAATAGTTCCCTTACAAGATATCTTCCCTTAGTTATAAAAGTCAGGTGAAACCTCATCCTAACTATCATAAGGGCACTTGCTTCTTGAGGAGAGGGTGGAAGATAGGGAACATGGAACTCAAAGAAGGATGTGGCTTTGCCTGAGAAAGCTTCAGTATCAGACATTGTTGGAGTTCAACAACTTTTCTCCACTTTTGTTGGCATAATAAAGTTGGACTTAGCAAGTCCAAATATAATCATATAGACAGAGAGAGGACCAAATTTCATCTCTGAACACCAAAAAGATCTCCAAGACAATTAGAAGGAAAGTGACAATAGCAGCCAAATTTGTTGTTTTTATTCAATTCCATGCCAAGAAAGAGAAGGACATAAGCAAATATGTTTATATTTTGAAAGTGTTTTATTTTATAACATCTTGAAAGGAAAAAAAGCAAATGAACTCAGCTAATGCTTTATTAAAAAAGAGAGAGAGAGAGAGAGTGTTTTTTCTAGTTTAACTACAAAGATTTCACTGAGATGAAGAAAAAAAATCGAGCATTTATAAAAATGTTGATGTAGATATAATTAGATCCATTTTAGGACCAAAAGTTTTATGCAGAAACTGACAGAAGGATACACAATAATTATAGTTTGCTGACAAGCTGAATAGAGTTTCCTTTTTTTATCTTATGGTTTTAGGAAACCGAACTGTAAATAAATATGCAGTTTGACAGATTGTAATTGCGATCAGCAAGGCGTCTTTTCATTTAATCAGATGGTGTTATTAAAATGGGGTTACAATTAAACATTTTATAATGTGACGTAGAACTCCATTAAAATTCTCCAGCAAACAGTAATTTACATCTGAAGCCTCTGCAGCCCGTTTCTATTTGCAGACATGTTATTGGCTATGACCTTCTCCTGCTTGGGTCTCTGTTACTGTTTTCTTCCTAGTTTGATAAATAATGGTGAACATCCACTTTCTTTGCCTCCTTGTGCAATGTTAGGTAATAGTTTTGTAGGTTCTTCTTGAATTAAGATGACCCTTATGCAGTGAGGTACAAGGCCAAACAGAAGTTTTTTTTTTTTTTTTTTTTTTTTTAAAGAAGGAACTGGGTCCAAATGATTGACAATTCCTTTTCTGCATTTTTTTTTTTTTGTGTGTGTGAACATAGGATAATAGATTTAGAGATAGAAGAGGACATAACGTTTACATAGTCCAATAGCCTCATTTTATAGATGAGTACAATGAGGAAAGTGGCTAGAGGGTGCAATGGATAAATTGCCAGGTCTGATATTAAGAAGACTCATTTTCCTGAGTTCAAATCCAGCTTCACATACTTACTACCTGTGTGACCCTAGGAAAGTCACCTAACCTTGTTTATCTCAATTTTATTATTTGTGAAATGGTCATAGTAGTAAAACTTACCTCCCAGGGTTATAAAAATCAAATGAGATAATAATTGAAAAGCACTTAGTATAGTTTCTGGCACATAATAATATTGTTAGCTATTATTATTCAACATCATACAAATAACAAATTATAGAGCCAAAATAGAACAGATTCTTTGAATTAAAATTTAATAAACAGTTTACTAAGCTCCTTTAATTGCCACAAATGTCAAATCCATAATATAGCTAAATTTCTTTCAGGAAAAATTGAGAGATTTTACAAGGTTTAATTCTCATTTTGTGTCTTATATTTCCTAGAAAAATGAATCTTTAAGCAAGGAATAGAGAGAGGGTATCTTTCTATAAGAAAATAGATTGAGAGCTGAAAGGGACCAACCTTTCACATTTTGAAACTGACATCTAGAGAGGGTAAACTACTTGTCCAATATCATAAGGCATGGGTGATATTGAACTCAGAAGTTATTAAAAGGAACTGCCTTTTGCTTTTGTCCTTATTCTTCCACATGATTGTGGTGGTGTCTTGTAGGATGGTTTGTTCCTTCTAATGAATATTCAGAATTAATTAGGACATAGCAATGAAGGATCTGAAGAGATTGGTTAGGTAATTAAAGATTATAGATGATGGAATTCAAATATGATTCTGCATTTTTGCAGTATTGAAGTAATTCAAGCTTTTGCCCAAATATCATCAGTTTGTCCTTTGGAACTATTCTACACAGGGAAATTAAGCATAAAGAGTATTTGGATTAATTCAGTAAGAGGAAAAAACTCAGCAAGTTCTAAATCAGTAATTCTTTGCTTACTTTTGAGGGAAAAAAAGGCAAAAACAAACAAAATTTAAAAATAAATTTTCAGATGGAAAGAAGTTGCCTTCTGAAAAAAAAAAAAAAAAACATGAAAAATGCTTTCCTCTTCTAGAATAGTGCAAAAGTAATAGACCAAATTTCAACTCAAGTGTTTTTCAAAGTAATAGAAACAAGACATGTAGGGAAATGAGAAACCTTTCCTTCCTGGGTAAAAAACTAGGTGAAGTCTTTGAAGCATATTTAGAAAAGTATAGGAGTATTTTTAAAAACATCTTTGTCGTTGAAATGTTTTTTTTTTTTGTATTCACAAAATGAAAATAGTTCCAAATGTTTCTGTCTTGATTATCCTTTTTTTTTTTTTAATAATAGGATGTAAATTTCTTAAAGAGAAAGATTAAAATGAAAGAGTAAGAATAGATGACCTCAGGGATTCCTTTCATTTTTTTTTCTATCTCCAATGCATAGTACATAGTTGATAATGTTGAATGTACCATGAAAAAGCCTTTTCTTTCCACATTCTTCTGCTTTCTTATTTTACTGTCAGTCCATTATTAATTACTTACTATATGCCAGGTCTAGTGCTAAGCATTGGAGAGACAAATACAAATTAGAAGAAAAAACAATTCTTGTCTTCAAGAAGCTTATAATTTAATGGAAAAAGACAACACAAAAAGGAAACTAAAAAGTCATGGAAGAAAAAGAGGAAAAGGATGAAAGCACCTGATACAAGGACATAAAGTTAAAAAAAATATCCAAGAGCAGTTTAGGTGGTTTCCTTTTCTTAAATAGAGGCCTTCAGATTCATCAGGACATCAAGGTACTGTTTACATGTAAATACCATGCAGATTCAATCTTGTACTGAGAGATTTTCCAATGATGAGTTTCCTAGGTAAGGAAAGGATGATGTCCAGAGAACTCCAAAAGTAGAATAATTGATGGGAACTTGGAAATGTTCATTATTATATTTAAATGGAAAAAAAATTAATGAAACTTCAAATCCATCTTTCTCCAAAGAAATTTAGAATCAGAAGAGAACTTTGAGATCATCGTCTAATACTCTCCTTTTACAATTTGGGAAAGTGAGCTATAAGATTGTAAGAAGTTTCCCACAATCACACAACTGTTTATTGGCAAAGCAAAACTAGAACTCATAATTCCCCAAATAAGCATTTTTGTACTGTGCTACTTCTAATTATATTTCCATATCTGGTTTAGTTATAGTACCATAGTTTACCCCTCATTATAAAGTAAGTAGAAATTAATCTAGGTGTAATTTATAAAGTGAAAACAATTTCTTTTAACCAGACTTTTGAAGTTAGATATATCTCTATAGACAAATTAAATATGCAAAAATTAATCCTAAAGAAATTTTTCATCATACCTTAGGCTAATTGATTTTATTTTATATGTTCTTTAAAATATAGATTACATTTATGTGCTCTTACAAAAAAAGAACTCTTTTACAGGAAGATCCTGACTTTCAGTAAGATTTGGTGCAAGATGGCAACTGGAAAGGCAATCCAAATTATATATTGGGATATAGTTTGTTTAGATAGAATGATAATTAATTCATCCTAGATCAGAACTCTCCTCAGCAACAGTATTCAGCTTTTTTTCTTCACCCATTAGGACAAGTTACTCATTTTGTAATACAAATAGAACTTGATATAAAAAATTGTGTTATCTTAGTCTTTTTATGAATCATCTGTTTCCCAAACCAAGAAATATATACATATTTGATTAAAAACTATGTTTAGGGATTATTTGCATACTTTTCTAGTTCTTTTGGATTACAAGGAATGTCAAAATCATCTCTAGAAAAGATAATATGAAGCAAGACCAGTATTTTCATTTGAACTTTTACCACTGAACAGCCTCTGAGTAACCTTAGGATATTTCTAACCTTATATTTGCATAGCACTTAACACCTTAAAAAAAGTACCTTCACACATCCACACTGTTGCCTCTGGTGATTCAATTCAATCCACAAACATCTTTTAGGCTCCTGCTATGTGAAAGACATTGTATAAGGCTAGATGTTAGGTATTGGAAGGATATTAAAACAAAACCCAAAGTCCTTGCCCTCAAAGAGCCTTGATTTCACAGGGAGATATAAACACAAACAAATAAATAAGTACAAAATTATTTGAGGAGTGAGAATACGGACAATTGTGGGGATCTGGGAAGCTTCATTGAGGAGATAACACCTAAACTGGTTCTTAAAGAAAACTAAGGACTCAGAGAAGAGGTCAGGAGGAAATACATTCCAGACATGAGGGAATTCTCCTATAGCAGTTGGTGTGCCTGTCTATGGAGGTAGTAGATGGCACGTCAAGTTAAGGCAACAACTAATGGGTCACCTTGGCTAGAAGGTAATAACTTTTGAAAGGGACTAATGCAAAAAAGGCTGGACAGACAAATTAGAACCAGGTTGTGGAGGATTTAAAATACTAGATTGAGGAGTTTGCATTTTATCCTGTAAATTGTTGTTGTAACTAATTTAATTAAACCCTTAAACAGTACAAAAACTGTCAGTGAAACTCAGTCATTTGAAAGAAAGACAGTAAGTAACAAATATGGAAAAAGAAAGTGCCTATATATATATATATATATATTCTTGTCAGTCAGTCAGTCAGTCAGTCAAAGCAATTTATGATCTAATCACAACATATAATGGAATGGGCAGGTTATTGAGTTAGTCTATTAGTAAATATATCTTGGACACACATGATTGACAATGAACTGAAGACTAAACTGGATCACAATGGATTTCAGGGAGTCTGTGGTAGAGCCGGTGTTCACTAGGATTTCCCTCTACCACCTGCAACTTGAATTAATCTAGTTTTTTCCTAAAAGGTATTAAAGATTGTATTTGATTTGCCTGAAGATAGAACATGACTGAACTGAACCTCCCTTGATGCAGCCTTTTAGGAGTATATGATCATATTGACTTGACTTCTTGGTTACCTAGGGCTATAAAAAGACCTACCCATATGGGCTTAAGGCACTTTAAGACTTGACAGAAGTCCAATCAAATCACCATACCTATTGACCAAACTTTTTTTTTCCATATGAGGAAAGCTAAATACTATATGATTGTTAAATAGTGTTTCTATTTTAAAAATAAAATAAATCTTTTAAAAATATTTTTGGTTAACTGTCCAATGACTCATGAGTTGCCTTATTTTGTTCTAACATTGATTTTTGAATAGGATGCCAGCCTGAGTCAGGCTACTAGGGTCCATAAATTTGATGGTAAAAGTATTACATCTTTATTTTCACTTAGTTTTAGCTGAAATTTAGCTGAAATCTTACTTATTTAAATACGTTATTCAAAGAAAGGATCATACAATTTACCAGGTTTTCAGAGAGGTAGTCGATGACATACACAAAAAAGATTAAGAATCTATGAAATAGATGATCTGTAATATTTTTCCCACTTTAATAATTAATAATTTTCTTAATTATTTTGTCTTTAACCTTACAGATAAATATAAAAATGATTATTAATCACATAAGTAAATATTGGCAAGCTTTAGAAAATAATTAGCAGTGATCTTTTAAAACTCTGAAAACTAACATAAGTATTTGGGAGGGGTAATAGAAATTTTACCTTTAAATTAGAAAAGAATGAACAAAAAGCTATCAGTTGTTAAACAGTGTAACAATATACTGCATCTGAATTTTGTACTCGAAGTTTAAAAAAAAAAAAAAAAGGATCATTTCCCAAGATGAAACTACATGGAGAATTTAGATAGGATGCAATTACACAGTTGGAATTTGGCCAGGGCCCTTTGACTAACATGACTCTTCTTGCAAGAAGGACATTTACCATGGGACCTTTAATGATGGCACATGATCAGAATCCTCAATTTAACATCCAATCTAAAACAATAGAGTCCAATACCCCTTTGTAATGGAATTTTTAAATTCCCTTAACATTCATGCTGGGACATTTGTTTAGTACTGGATTTCAACAAACCCAATTCTTCAGTATTGGACACATTCCTTAGAGTCCCTAATCTCACCATTATTCAGATCAACCTTTTCTTAATTTCTGCTTTCAGTAATCTATCTCATCTGGCAACATGAGGCCTTTGATAAAACTTAAAAGTTTCATTCAACAATAGATTTTAAAACTTACCAATAATGACATTTTTCTATACTGGTTACCATCTTTCTCATTTTCATGTTTTTGCTTCTCATGTTTGTGCACTCACCCAGCCAGTTAGCTATGGTAGCACAGGGAAATACAAAGTCATTCAAATGCTTTGTAATAAAAAGGATGACAGAGCACTGGACTAGTTAAAAT